>NC_056744.1:889875631-890082815 GCF_019279795.1 Protopterus annectens | reverse complement strand
CAAGGTTTAAGTCTTTAGAATGGGAAATTTTTTTTAAGGGCCTTCAGGATGTCCCTGCATAGGAGACAGAATACAAGGATAGGGCCTTCAGGATGTCTGCATAGGACATTTTACTTACACCCTGTATTCTTTTAGTGAGGAACATCTGTGGACATTCCAACTGTTGGATATGCCTGGTCAGGTACATACCAAAGGGGGCACTGTACTCAATGATAGGTCTGATGAATGTCAAATACAGTGGAACAATGACTTCCATAGACTTCGATCCCATAACTTTATTTATAAGTTGTGCAATATAAAATGATTTCCCCACCACTGTAGACACATGATGGTCAAAGGCTAGATTACTATCTGTGTGTGTCCATAAGTCCCTGACTACTAGGTCAAGCTCTAAGGGGTGTGTTGTCAATATGATAATTACCAGGGATGGATGACTTTCCAAAGGATACCATTATGCATTTCTTAGCATTTAGGTTTAGTCCGTCGCTGTGACACCAGCTGTTTGTGTGTGTCAGCCCCTCCTTGAGAACACTTGTGTCAGTGATTCAATTACAGCTCCTAATTTGCAATCAACTGCAAATTTAGTCAGCCAGAGACCACTGACATTGGCATTAAATGCCAAAAAGAAGCGGTCCGAGGACTGATCCCAGAGTGATTCCACTTGTGACTAGCCTCATTCTAACTGCCTAGGTCCTGTGAGCCAGTTGGCTATCCACCAGGTGACATACAGGTTTGTACCTAACTTCTTGAGTTTGCCAACAATGCCTGAGTGGGGTATTGTGTCAAATGCCTTGGCCAGGTCAAGGTAGGCAGTGTGAAAAATTTTGCCCTCATCCATTGTTTTGGTGACCTTCTCAAAAAAGTCCACCAGGTTGAGTAGATATGATCTGCCCTTGACAAAATCAAACTGGGTTGGGTCCAGTGTCTGGAGGTTTACTACATCTCTATTGATCATTTCCATGATCAATTTCATTTCCATGATAATTCTTTCCCTGGCTTTACATATAAGACTAGTGAGACTTGTGGGTCTGTAATTTCCAGGGTCCACCTTTCTGCAGAGGGATTACTGTTGTCTTCCTCCATTCATGAGGCATGAAACCTGTTTGGAGGCTGCAGTTAAATGGTAATTCCAGAGGTCCTGATAAGTCTTGTTTCATGTTATTTAGAAGACATCCTGGGATATCGTCTGGGCCCACTGATGCAGTGTTCTTACCATGGTGAGTGTAGCAGAAGGAAATAGTCTTGGAAATAGTCTGCTTGGACACAGCCTGCCACAGAGCCCTGGGGTAGTTAAGAAACAAAAAGGTGATCTGACTTTCTAACAACCTTTGATTTATCCAGATACAATCTAAGTTGCCTATCAATATCTAAAGTATGGTGGACTCTCTCACTAGAGTTCTGGGGAGAAGGTAATAAGGTAGATCAGTGTATGGAGTGATTTAGAGAAGTCATTGACTACCTTAGGCATAAATGAGGGGTTTGTGCACAGGGAGATGCAGTCTTTGTGGAAGACCAGAAAAGGTGGAGATACCATAAGGGTCTGTAGCTCAGAACAGTGCTGAAGAGAAGCTGAAGAAGCTGGCTAAAAGGGTGGAAGAGTCAGCTTTTAAGGTCCCAAGACAGTGTAATAGGTTTCCTGGGAGGCCTAATGTGTAGTACTCCTTTAAGGAATTGTTTTGCCTCAAATCTGCTAGCTAAGGGGGGGAGATAGAGGTAGACAGGCAGACATGGCGGACATATCAGCTTTTACTGAAGAGTAAGCCAAACCAGCATTGAGCAATTCACACAAATAAGTCAAAACCAGAGGAATTTCCACTGTTAATGTGTCCTGATTTCATTTCAGACACCAGACTGAAAATCTCTTCCATTTTGCCAAGCAAGATTTTCTGGTATTTGCTTTCCTGGCCTCCTGTAGGATTGTGAGAATGTCTTCAGAGAATAGGTGACTGAAAGGGGTCTGTACCCTATTCACCCACAGGGTCAACTGAAGAGTCGCCAAGTATGGATGGATAAGGATCCTTTGTCTTGTGTGAGAAGGGTTCACTCTTTGAGGTAACTTGTGGTGACTGCCCTTGGCTAAATGCAGAAGGAGAGGGAACCAGTGCTGTCTTGCTGTCTTAGTCAAAAGGGAGTCACCAGCAAGATTTTTGGTTTGTCCTGATGAAATTTGTACAGTACTTTTGGTAAGAGGGGAAGGGGAGGGAATGCATATAAACATATCCCCTTCCAAGAGAAAGTCTGGGAGTCCACTTTCCAGACCAGAGGATGGGGCTTTATGGCACAAAACTGTGGAAGATGTCTATTCAAGGGGAGGGGGAGGTCTGTTTGAGTAACACCCTACTGGTATAAAATGTCTTGAAACATATCCTTTTGAAGCATCCATTCATGGGATGGTGTTTGGGACCTGTTCAGGTAATCTGCCATACAATTATGAGAGGATGGAAGTACACTGCCTGAAGGGTTATCTGGAATTTTACTGCCAGTTCCCAAGCCTGAAAAGCCAGTCTACATAATAGGATTTGTTCCCCCTCCCATTGTTCACATACCAGAGGAGTGTCATATTGTCTGTGAACAGCTTTAGAGGTCCTGACTGGAATAAGGTGTGAAAACTTTGCATGGCAAATAGCACCCTCATCTCCCTTACACTGTGTTCCTTCAATTGAGAGGGAGACCGAATCCTCTGTACTTTCAGGTGGCCAAAGGTTGCTCCCCAAACTATGCCTGAGGTGTTTGTGCAGATCTCTTGAGGAGCAGGAGTGTAGTCCTGGGTTGAGTGACATGCTGTATCCACCACTGAAGTTCCCTCTTCAGACAGAGGATGAGGGAAGTGGAGAATTCTAAGGGTGCTGGTGTTGCATCCAAACTGATTTTAGATACTATTGCCATTTTCTCATGGGGAGTTTGACTAAGGAGAGCATGGGAATGGTGGATGCCATGAGGCTGAAGACCCTGAGGAACTCTCTGGCTGTAAATTGGTAAATTAGTAGAATGTTTTGGAAGTAAAGGATGAGGTCCTGTACCTTTTGTGAAGAAAAGAAACCATCATAAGATCTGTTTGTATTCTGCACCTCAAGAAAATTTGATCCAGTGAAGGGGTGAGAACAGATTTTTTTAGGTTTATGGTGAACCTCAGATTTTGTAGAAGATTGATGGTAAAGGCAATATTTCACTAACTCCTCTGTGGAGGTAGCTAGAAGGACAATGTTTGTCAGATACAGAAAGATGTGTATTCCCTGGATTTTGCAGTGGGCAATCATGGGATTAAGGCATTTGTTGAAAACCCTGGGTGCTGGAGAAAGCCCAAAGGGCAAGATACAGAAATGAAAATGCCATGTTGATAGAGAGAAGCATAAAAACATCCTGTAGTTTGGATGGATGGGAATGTGCAGATATGAATCTTTGATATCCAGGGTAATCATGAATGCTTGAAGCAGAATGCATGGGAACACAGTCTGGAGGGTCAGCATGTGGAAAGTGGATACCCTAGGAAGGTACTGAAATGGGACAGGTTCAGGATGGGTCTCCAGAGACCTCCCTTCCTGGGCACCAGAAGCAACCTGGAATAAAATCCTTTGCCTATTTGTTTTTTGGGGACACACTGAATGGTCTCTTGGTTCAATAATTCTAAGAGAACTTCTTGGAAAAAGGCACATTTTTCCCTGGGAGATTGAGGGATGCCCCTGAAGCAGGGCAGTTGATCCCACACCATGAAGTACCCTTTTTGAATTGTTAGTACCCAGGAATCTTTGGTTATGCTTTCCCAGGCTGGTAGTGTTAGGGGTCGGTGCTGGGAAAATCAGATATGGGTGGATGGGGGAGCAGTCAAAGAAAGTATGGCTTGTCTGGAAATGGCCACTAAGGTGGTGAGGTTGCCGGTGTGGCCTTAGGCTGTTGTGGTCTCCTGTCACTCTTTTTTTGTTCTGGGTTGTGTGTGATTGGAATGTCTACACACAAATACAGGCTTTACAGGGTAATCCCTTTGGAATTTTGGTACTGGGGAAACAAAAATATGTTTCAATTCCTGCAGTTCCTTACACTTCTCCAATGATTTGAACAGGTTAGAAGCTGCAGGTCGAAACAAGACAGAATTGTCCACTGGAGCATCCATAAGCTTGGCTTTTATATCTTCAGGTAATCTTCTTATCACTGATCTGGTGGCAGCTGCTCTGGTGGAAGCCTCTGCAGCATCACAGCTGCATTTTATGGAGTGAGGTACTACTTGAGAAGAAGCACCAAGCAAAGTAGCAGCAAAGATTTTATTTTCTGAGTCAGGTAAGCATGCAATTACCAGTCAAAGTTGGGACATAAGTTCTAATGTGTTTGTAATTTATGGCCCTAAATGCTAGAGTGGCAGAAGTGTATACTTTTTTGCCTATTCTATCCGGGATCCTGCTATCTTTATCAGATGGCAAGAGGGTAGTGGAAGGCAGCAATTTAGGTGGCTTGTCAGAAGCCACAGAAACGACAGAAGGGTCTGCAGGAGGACATCTGAAGAGAAACTTACAGTCCTCTGGGACCTTGTAGAAGCACTCTGGCTTTTTGGGGACAGGTGGCTGGGAATCTGATGCCTGTGAAGCTGAGGCAAAAGCATCGAGAAAGGACAAGACAGGAGGGATAGCTGATGGGCTAGGTGATTCCACCCATAACAGGTCATAGTATATTTTTTGTATTTCAGATACTTGAATGCTATCCCATTTAAAGTGGCCTCTCATCTTAACTAATGTGTCTCCAAAGGACAGGTCTTCCATATGTGAGTCTGTACCATTTGATTCATCCCATGTAGTTCATCTTCAGGGGAGGCATAATCCAGGACAGAAGGGAACTGAGAAGAGTAAAAGTACAGTTTTGTACCTACCATAAATGTAGATGTTCAAGTGTTGACACTGCTGCAGTCATTACACATGGGTTATCCTGCCGTCAGGCGGTCCCGTAGTCGGCCAGAGTTCCAAAGTCTTGGTCCGGCGTCGGTTGCTGTCACCTCCTCCCTGACGTCAGTGCGACAGGGGTATATAAGATGCAGCCAACGCCATTTTCTTCAGTTTTTCTTGCCCCAAATGTCAGGTGCCCCCAAATAGGTAGGCAATTCAAATTGCTAGAAAACAATACAAAAGAAAAACAAACAACCATTTTTAGATCACTCCCCATAGGTAAAAAGGGTAGATGTCCTAGGTAAGTACCAAAAAGTAAGAGGGGAAGGAGGGAGGGTAAGATGGACTGCAGCAGTGTCAACACTCAAACATCTACATTTATGGTAGGTACAAAACTGTACTATGTTCATCATATTACACTGCTGCAGTCATTACACTTGGGTTGAATCCCAAAGCTGAAGTAGGGAGGCTGGATCTATAAGGCATTAGGGGTGGCTATAAGGCCCTGCAGTACAGCAGTGGCGAAGCCAGCTCTGGATTTGGAGTATAAAGGCAAATGGTAATGTTTGGTGAAGGTATGCACAGAACTCCATGTTGCTGCTTCCAAAATATCATTGGTAGGTACTCCTCTGAGGTAGGCAGTTGAAGTGGCTGTTGCCCTGGTGGAGTGAGATCTGATGCTGCTAGGTACAGGTTTCCCATGGTGGATATAGCAGAAATGTATACAGTGTCCTATCCATTTTGAAATAGTCTGCTTTGAAATGGATTTTCCCTGTGCTCCTGCAGCGTATGCTACCAATAATTGCTCAGATTTTCCGAAAGCTTTGGTTTTGTCCAAGTAGAAGAGTAACTGTCTGTGAATGTCCAAAGAATGTAGCAATTTCTCCCCTTTATTCTGTGGTTTTGGATAAAAAGTTGGCAAGTGAATAGTTTGGTTCAGAGCTACACTTGATACCACCTTTGGCATAAAAGTAGGGTTAGTTCTTAAAGACACCCTGTCCTGGTGGAAGATGAGGAAAGGTTCCACTGCCATTAGTGCCTGTAATTCTGAAACTCTTCATGCTGATGTAATTGCCAGTAGCAGAGCAGCTTTCCAAGAGATGTATTTTATTTCTGCTGTGTTAGCTGGCTCAAAAGGAGGTAGAGTTAATTTTTCCAAAACAAAGTTGAGGTCCCAAGTTGGTGTAGGTGCTCTACGGGGCGGTCTTATGTTTTTAGCCCCTCTGAGGTATTGTTTGAGCAAAGGATTAGAAAAAATTGGTGGATCCGTGTTGTAATGAGAAGAGATAGCTGAGGCGTGGATCTTGATGGATGAAAAAGAGAGGTCTTTGTCCAGCATCTCAGTTAAGTATTGCAGTATCTGAGGAATGTTTGGGACAAGTGGGTCAAGGCTGTGCGCTTGGTTCCAGGTGCAGAATCTCTTCCATTTATCTGAGTATGCTTTCCTGGTGCTAGGCCTTTTAGCCTCCAGAATGACATCCATAACAGCTTTGGAGAGAGGCATTGCTTGCTTGACTAGGGAATTTTCCATGCAGCTAGGTTTAAGGTCTTTAGCTGGCTGTGAAGTATCTGATTGTTGTGCTGTGTCAGCAACTCTGGGATTTGAGGCAAAATCCAGGGTGGTTCTTGTGCTAAGTTCTTTAAGATTGGGTACCAGTGCTGGCGTGGCCAGTATGGTTTAATCATTATCATTTTTGGCTCTTCCTGCCTGGCTTTTATGAGTACCTTTGGGAGGAGAGGTAAAGGAGGGAAAGCGTATACTTTTAGTTTTTTCCAGCTGAATGAGAGGGCATCCACTTTCCATGCTTGTGGATGGTAGCTCCTTGTGCAGAATTTCTGTAATTGGCAGTTCTTTGGGGAAGCAAACAGATCTATGTCCGGGTTCCACCATTTTTGTGTTATCACTCTTAATATTTGTGGATTCAGTTTTCATTCATGTGGGTCCATAATGTTTCTGCTTAGGTCGTCTGCTGGTGTGTTTTTCTCTCCTGGCAGGAATTGTGCTTGCAGATGAACTTGGTAGTTTAGAGCTGTGTTCCACAAGGTCATGGCTTGTCTGCAGAGGGGGTAGGAATGTGTGCCCCCCTTGCTTGTTTATGTACCACATAACTGTGGTGTTGTCTGTCTTTAGTAGTAATTGTCCTGGATGCAGTAGGTCCTTGAAAGCTATAATAGCATTTTGTACAGCTAGCATCTCTTTTTGATTGATGTGGAGATGTCTTTGCTCTGTGGGCCACTCGCCCTGGATACATTTTCCTGCAATGTGTGCTCCCCAGGCGTAATCCGATGCATCTGTTGTCAGTGTTTGCCTGGCTGTGGGTTGAGTGAAAGGCTGTCCCTTGTTGAGGTGACAAGCTTGTGCCCACCATCGAAACTCCTGTTGTAGGCAAGGAATTAGTGGTATAAGTGTTTCCAAACTTTGACAGTGTTGAGACCATACGCTCTTTAGGTACCACTGTAGTTTCCTCATATGCAGTCTGGCATATGGAATTAGTAGTATGCAAGATGCCATGTAGCCCAAGGCCTGCAGAATTTTTCTTGCAGGGAGTTGGGTCTTTGTTGCCATTAATTGAAAATACTGAGTCAGTTGTCCTTGCTTGTCTGGCGTGAGATAAGCCATCTGGGCCATTGTGTTCAAGCTGGCACCCAGGAATATTATCTGTTGTGAGGGCACTAGTTTTGATTTATTTTCATTTACTGTGTACCCCAGGCAACTTAATAACTTTTTTACATATGCCAGATGCTTTAGTAGAATGTCCTTGCTCTCTGCTTGAATCAGGCAGTCATCCAGGTATGGATAAATTTGAATTCCTTTTTGCCTGCAAAATGCAATTACTGGTGCCATGCACTTTGTGAAGACTCTGGGTGCAGTAGATAAGCCAAAGGGCAGTGCAGAGAATTGATAGTGCATTGAACCAGCTAGAAATCTGAGGTATCTTCTGCAGTTTTGTCTGATATGGACATGCAGTTATGCCTCTTTGAGGTCCAATGTCACGAGCCAAGCTTTCTTACCCATGATGGGAAGAAGCTGCTGTAGTGTCAACATCTTGAATTTTGGTACATCCAGGTAAGTGTTTAGTGTAGAAAGGTCCAGAATGGGTCTCCAGGCTTTGTCCTTTCTGGGAACCAGAAAGAGTCTTGAGTAAAATCCTTGTCCTTGTTCCTGTGGTGGTACCTTTTGAATAGCTCTCATGTCCATGAGTGCTGTAATTTGTCTTTGAGCCTCTGCCCACTGATTTGGTGGCAGATTTGGCATTCCTTTTAGCCATGGCAGGGTGTGTAAATGGAACCTGTAACCTTGAGATACAATGTTGAGAACCCATTTGTCTTTGGTGATGCAATGCCAGTTGTGATAGAAAAGTGCCAGTTTTCCTCCTAAAGGGGCTGCCAAGAGAGAACTGTTTGGCAGCTGTAGTGGAAAGTCATTGAGTCTGTTTTTTATAAGGTTGAGGCCTGTCTTCTCCTCCTTTCTGGCCTTGTGTGCCCCACTGTCGAGGCCTGTAAAGCCCTTGTGTCTGACCTCTACCTCTTGGATGTCTGTATCTGCCCCTTTGAGGTCTGTCTGTGACTGGAAAGGACCAATTCTTTGTTGGCCAATTTCTGCTAAAACGAGGAGGCTGAACCTGTAAGAAATCTTTCACCGTTTGCATAGATTTTGCCTTATCATCCATCTTCTTTAATACCTCCTCTGCCTTAACTCCAAACAGCACATCCTGCTGCAAAGGTGCATCCAATAATTTTACCTTAACATGATCTGGTAACGTATGTTCTTTTAACCAAGCATGCCTTCTAATGACAGAGCCTGTAACTGCTGCTCTACAGGAGGCCTCTAAGGAGTCAAACCCACATTGCAAAGTATGTTTTCCCACTTTTTCAGCAGCATGCAATAAATCCTGCATTTCTTTTAAGTTAAGAGGATCTGAATCTGGAAGCATCTTTTGTTTCAACTGAGACATCAAATATTTTAGCATGTGAAACTGGCAATTCAAGGCTCTCATTGCTAAAGTTGCAGATGTATATACCTTCTTTCCCCATCTGTCTAAAGCTCTGGAATCTCTGTCAGAGGGAACTGGGTTTTTTGCTGATGAGGCCTTAATCCCTTTGGGTCCCTGAGAAATAGTTTCAGGGTCAGCAACAGGGCTTTTGTACAGAAATGTGTGAGAGTCAGGGACTCTGTAATATCTATCAGGTTTAACTGGGGCTGTGGGTAAGGAGTCAGGGTTCAAACTGGATTCAGTGTACACATCATCCACAATGTCTAGAACTGGCAGGATAGCAAGGGGTCTGTGTTGAGGCAATAAAAGGAAGTCTCTGAGCCTTTTCTTGGATTCTGAGTAATCCTGACCTTCCCAATGGAAATGCTTCCTCATGGTATGTAAGGTCTCCCCAAAGGAGTAATCCTCAGGCAGAGTGGCTGACGGAATTGATTCCTCAGCATCAGAATCCTCATAAGGGGGTAAAGAATATCCTAGGTCCGAGGAAGAGTCAGAGGAAATGGACACCTGGTCAGAATATTCACAGTCTGCATCCTGTCTGGGCCTTTTATCAGGAGGGGGCTGGGACCCCCTGATCAGGGTGATTAGGTCCTCGGACATTTTTAGCATTTGTTTCTTAGGCATGGAAGCCTGTCCTGGAGAGAGTTGTGTCTGTTTCTTTGCTTTTAAGGGGGGCTTAGACTTAACAGAGGGTTTAATGGTTAACTGGGTAGGTCTGAAAACACCCTCTGTAACTGTGGATTGCTCAGCTACTTCGATTCCCTCTGTAGGTTTAGGATCAGTAAGCTGAAGGCCTAGTGCATCCGAAGGCCCAGCCAGCTCCACATGGGAGTTGGATGCGGTCTGAGGTTCTGTGGAAGCGGTCGTCAGGGGCTGCGTAGGCGCCTCGCTGAAAACCAGAGAACTGGCAACCGGCCTAGAAGAGGCCTCATCATCAGTTTTGGGCCTCAGATGCCTGTCCTTGTCCTTGCACTTTTTATGCATTGCTGTCATCAGAATTTCCGACGGCACAGTGTAATTGAATTTTCTACCAAAATAATGTCAGGCAAAATCAAACCGACGTTTAATAGTGCGCTTGTTAATCCTAGCACAAAACCGACAACCAGTGATGTCGTGGTCAGGACCTAGGCATGGAATACAATAGGGGTGGAAATCCTTATGAGGTATTTGCTTCCCACAAGAAATACAATTATTAACTTTTACTGGCATCGGTCTGAGGCAAGAAAAAGTTTCCCCAACGGGGCACTTAGCTTTTTTAGAAGACTTTGGTTCTGGATTCGGAATGAAAATCTCAGGAGTCGGCCGACCGGCACTTGCGAACTGCTTCTGCTTCAGGCACCGCGCGGCAAGAAAGACTGAAGAAAATGGCATCGGCTGCATCTTATATACCCCTGTCGCACTGATGTCAGGGAGGAGGTGACAGCAACTGACGCCGTACCAAGACTTTGGAATTCTGGCCGACTGTGGGACCGCCTGATGGCAGGATAACCCAAGTGTAATGACTGCAGCAGTGTAACACGATGAACATCGAGGGATTCATCCTCTGAAAATGCATCTTCCTCAAATGTATCCTCTTCCCTAGTTCTTTTAAGAGGAGAGACAGTACTGCGTGTGTGTGGGGGTGTGTGTAAAACCTGGAGGAGGCCTAAGTGACATAAGGGCATTGAAAATGCCCTGAGTGAATTGCTGCCAATCTCTAGTAGGTTATTTTGGTGGAGACAAATGCTTTTTTATTTCTTTTTCCCATGCAGGTCTGTTTTATTTAGGGAAGGAGGGCCCAACATAGGCCTACATTTGATTAGGTTGGAATCTGTCTCTTTCCTAACAAGGATCTGTGGAATCCCCTAAGGGCCTTCCGTAATCACGAGCAGTTGTTCCCCTCAGACATCTAACACTGATGCCTGTTTGGCCTCAGAGGATGTGCTAATGCTCAAATCCAAGGCAGTCTGGACATCAGGCTCAGCCTGCAGATCTGAGCTGTGAAGCGGGTATGTCTCTGGGTTGTCCTCCACCTCAAGAAAGACATCTGTATCCAGTAGAAGGTTCAAGGCCTTTGCTTTTTGGCCTTCTGCTTCAAAGTTGATTCACCTTCGGGCCTCCAGAGATTGCTCCATAGCACTTTTTGCTAGCAGCTTTAAGAGCTGATTATCAAGATAGATCGTCTTTGGGACAAATGCCTGACAAATAGAGCAGCTTTTGTGGTCATGATTTGGGCCTAAGCAGATCAGGCACTGGAGGTGGCTACCCTTGTGTGGAATTTGTCGCCCATAGTGGCACTTGCCCCTCTTGGATGATATGAACCCTAACAAAAGACAGTGGCAAAAGTCAAAAAATTTCACAATGGGGCATTTATCTGAATTCTGAAGAACTGCAAATTACTCAGTCAGACTATATGTTGGAATATATCATTTGGATCTGGTGGCATAGAAGTTTTGAGGATGGTGCGCGCTGATGTCATCGTAAACTACGTGCGACATAAAATGCAGGAATACCCTAGAGTACTGAAGTCTTCTCTGTACTGGCCGATGTCAGTTCGCCTATGGCAGGGTGCTCCATCATGTTATGAATACTGCAACAGATGAATAGAAGGACATCATAACTGAGGTCCAATGAAGGAGAAATTTGCTCGGGGTGCGGGGTCTCATATGTCATACTCCTTTTATAAACTGTTTTACCAAAAGAAAAGAAAGAGAAGGATCAAGTGGCAGAAAAGGAGAGATTACCACTAAATGCACCTTAATGGACAAACACAATAAGCTATCCTGAATTAGCTCACACAAAATATTTCAAGACCAGAAGGATTTTTTATTAACACCTTTACTGAATTAGTGCTTAAGGCGCAGGCAAACACACATTAATAAAGAAAAAACACATTAACATGTTTCCAGATACATACATTATACATCACAGATGCTCTCTTTTTTTATAACTACCATCAGTGCAACATTACATAAATCGTGCAATTCCTGCCCCCTTAAACCTCATTACTCCTCTGGAACATTTCTTCTGCTGGTATTGCTCACACAGTTTCCATTTATTTCTGTATAACTTGCTCCTTCCCTTTTCTAGAGCTCCCACTTCCAATTCTTTTATCTCTGTTACAGTATTCAATAATTCAAAAATACGTTTGGCTTAGACTTTGATTTACATTTTCTTTCTCTTTAGCAGTCTGCACCACCTCTGAATAATTCCCATCACTTTTTAACCATATATTTTTATTTCTATCCTATTTTTACACTCTATTTTCATTTTACCCCACTCGCTAGATGTAACTCCTGAAGAAATTTCTGTCTTCTGTAATAACTCTTGAATAATTTCCACTACCCATTCTTTAAATTCCTCTCTTTTTTACAGGTGGGCTAGAAAGTGTCAGTGTTTCATTTTTGCATCATTAATCTGTATTTTTTTATTTTATTGGTGCACGGTCTGAAATATTTAGTGGATGTGTGTTGAAACTTTCATTTAAATGCAAATGCTTCCATGAAATACAATTTCTATGTAGTTTATCCCAGTTATTGCACCTTGAAAAATAATATGTAAATCCTCTCAGAGTTCCTACAACTGAATGCATATCTCCCATACTAACTGTTTTCATAAATTTCTAAAGACATCCAACCTCTTTTGTAATAATTTCCCCCAAATACATACTCACTGTTGCAAATCAAGTTCCAGTCCTCATCTATAAGTAATATTCCATGATGAAAGCTGATTATTTCTCCCCAAATTTTCTTAAGCTCCACAATAGCAATTTTGGATGGAATATAAATAAATACCAGAGTAATCCTCCTCACTTGCCTGTAGCCAATCACTACCACAAATCTACTATTATTATATTTTTCTCTCTTCTATCACTATTGGAGCTCCTCCAGCAATTAGTATAATCAGTCTTGCTTTTCCTTTGTCCCTGACATTTTGCTGAACATCCATTTTGAAATATTTTCTTTATGAAATTCACGTGTCTACTGCAGCATTGTTATTTGCACTTTGCATTTTTTAATACAATTCAATACTCTTCCCTTTTAGTCTATATCCAGAAGGCCATTTTTGTTCCAAAATAATATTTATAGTGTAGTCATTATAAGAAGTTACTGTTCTCACCTATTATATAGGAAAGCTTTTTAAAAATGTGTATTTTCAACTCTTGTGTTACATGCACACTCTAATATTTGGCAGGTTGACCTTTTATACAGGTGTTTCTTGTCATTCGTATTTGAACCTATGACACATTTTTATAAATTTGTTTTAATGAAAACCTTCAAACAAAATAAATAAATTTTCAGAACACCCCCAAAACCTCTTAACTTAGGACAAGCACACAAAGCTATATATGCATAAAATGAAGTCTAATCCCCCCAACAGGGACGATTTTACCAAATTGACACCTGTGCCCACAGGCATTACCTAACCTGAAATGTCTACCCATGTTAAACTGCATCTTTCAGCCTGTGCTCCCACTTACACTGATTACTCTTTTTTCTTCTCTCTATTCCCCTCCAAGATGTGAAAAACAGCTTACCTGCTTTCAGAAAACATTTTACCTTTTTGCATTTAAAAAAAGTACACTGGCTATCTTTAAATAAAACCAAATTACATGCTGTTCTATTAAATGCAATGAAGTATTAAGGCTGCTATGGAAGCTGCTATCTCTTATTCACTTCCAATAATTTCAAACTTTTTTTTTTACTTAACTTCTTTGTCCTTGTACCTTTAAATGTTGCATTTCCCTCAGTAAACAATGCTCAGAACTCTCAAAATGAATTGCCTTTAGCTGCAGACAGCTCATCTCCATGGAAACATAATGCGAAAAAAGAAACAGCTAACAACTCTGCAGATACATACAGGAGTTTCTGCCAAGTTCACTCAGAACAAAAGAGAATGTACAACTACTTGCAGCTGCAGACTTCTTGACTCCCCCTGAGCATTTGCTAAAGGAAAAAAAAAGCTAATATCATTGCAAATGAAAGAAACTTAGCACATCTCATGGCACTCATTATTTTGTCTTATTTTTCAAGCCTATGTGCTAACAGAAAGCACTTACTTTTAGATTATACCAAGGGCATCAATCCAGTAGATCACCTATGCAAAATAAAGAGAAAACAGTTAAACTCTACATAATCAGTGCACTTTTAACACCTCACCCTAGCAGCTGAATATAGGTTCATAGGTTGGTACTAGGCTATCATCCCTAGGGCGCTATTTCTTCCCACATTATTTACTTTCCTGGACCCTCTCCCATCCAATTGTCAAGGTTCCTCTTGAAGAGGTCCCAAAGAGGCACTCTGCTTGACATGTATGGGCAATCTATTCCAGAGTCTGGGGAGTCTCTGGGTCAGAAACCTATCCCTCCAGCATGTTTTGTTTATTGTGATGACAAGGTTTAGATCCCTGGGAGGATTGGGATTTTGAAGCATGTCCAACAGCTCTGGGTTTGACATGAGTTTTAAGGCGGTCAGTGTAGGGCATCTGCTTTAGGCCTGTGATTCTTTTAGTGAGGTATTTCTGAGGCCTTTCCAGTTGTTGCAGATGTCTTGAGAGGTACAGACCAAATGGGGCGTTGTATTCTATAATGGGTCTAATGAGGGATGAGTACAGTGGGACAATGACCTCCTTCTTTCTGGATGAAAAGCCCTTCGTGATGAGGTGTGCCACATAGAAGGATTTCCTGACTGTTAGACCACTGTCCACCTGTGTCCCTAAGTCTCTCATCACACTTTCTGTGTTTAGTGTACTGCCACCTATATGGTAATTCACGGATACATGTTTTTTCCCAAAGGGGATAACAATACATTTCTTGGCATTGAGCTTGAGCCCATGGCTCTGGCACCAAGCATCTGTTTCTGTAAGGCCCTTTGTAGAGTATCCACATCATTTGGGATTCAATAATGGCTCCCAGTTTGCAGTCATCTGCAAACTTTGTTAGCCAGAGTCCCTTAGTGTTGACCTGTACTTCAGAGAAGTAGATGCCAAACAAGAGCTGCCCCAGGACTGAACCCTGAGGTACTCCACTTGTCACTTGTCTGGAGCTGGATTTGGAGTCGGCTACTTTTACAGTGTGGGTTCTATCAGTAAGCCATTTAGCAACCCATTGGGTGACATAGGGATTAATGCCCAACTTAGTAAGTTTATCTATGATTCCAGAGTGGGGGATGGTGTCAAAGGCCTTGGCAAGGTCTAGATAGGCTGTGTGGACCACCTTACCCTTGTCAATGGCTCTGGAGACTGATTCAAAGAAGTCAATCAGGTTCAGGAGACAAGATCGGCCCTTCATAAACCCAAACTGGGTGGGGTCCAGTGTTTGAAGGTTGCCAATGTCTTTGTTTATAAGTTCCATGATAATACACTCCATGGCCTTGCAGATAAGGCTTGTCAGACTGATGGGATGGTAGTTTCCGGGATCCAAGGCGGATCCCCCCTTGTGGATTGGGATAACTGTAGCTCTGCGCTTCGTTTGGCACGAAAGCTGAGGTGAGGCTATGATTAAACATGACACTTAGGTGAGGTGTCAGTTCATATTGTAGTTCATGTAGTACACAGCCCAGGATGTCATCTGGTCCCATGGATGCTGTATTCTTGGCTTTAGAGAGTGCCTTTTGTACCTGTGTGATTACTGGAATTTGGCAATCTTCATTGAGATGGGCCATTTAGGGGTGAGAGGGGTGAAGTTGGCACTGAATCGATCTGCCAGGATATTGGCAATATCCTTTGGATCAGTATATTTAAATCCATTCTGTTTTAGCTCAGAGCAGATCTGAGCATTGCCATTTAGATTCTTGACATAGTTATAGAATGCTTTTTGGTTGTCTTTGGAATCTTTGGCAATTTTATTTTCGTAACTAGCTTTGGAGGATTTTATGAGGCATCTCAGTTTCTTACTGAGGCTAGTAAGGAGTTTTTGCATCCTGGGATTTTCCTCTTTTCTGCAAAAGTTTCTTCCTTTTGTTGTAAAGTTTGTTTATGGCAGGGACCACCAGATTGGCTTCCTTTTTGGATGAGAGCATTTTGGTTCTATTTGGGATGGCACGATTCATGCATGAGTGGATGTCAGTGCTTTAGTGTAGGATTCAGCAGTTGAACTTTCAGTTCCCATCTGCATGGGTGTTATGAAGTTTGTCACTTCTGACTTGAGTAGCATGAAGTTGGCTTTGGAGAAGTTTTTATGGTGGTTTCTTTACTGGGGGGTGGGGTGGGATGTGGATGTTAAGGGTGATTAGCTTATGGTCAGACCTGACTAACGAGGGGGTGACCATAGGTATGGAGCATTGATTTCCCATGTTGGTAATGACCAGGTCTAGGATATTGGAGCCCCTGGTGGGACTATGGATTAGTTGATCCAGGGCATTGGCATTTATGAATTTCAAGAACCGCGAAAGGTGTTGGGACATGAGTAGTTTTCCCAGTTAATGGCAGGGTAGTTAAAATCACCCAGTATTAGGGTGTTTGGTTCTATCTTAATATTTTCCAGTATGTTTAGAAAGGTGTAGTGAGAATCTTGGGGTATGGGGGGATCTGTAGCAAGCTACAATTTGGATTGCAGTCTTACCTAGTGTTAGTTGCACTTGGAGAATTTCAGACACATTGTGTTGGCCAACTAGCCTGGTGGTGTGAATATCCTTGGTGAATATTGACACTCCTTCACCTTTAGTGTTTCGGTCCTGGTTTGGTTAAGAGTTGTAGCCTGGTATTGCAGGGGTGCTCTCTGGAGCCTTGAACCAGGTCTCAGTTACTGCACAGATACCGATGTTCTCCATTTTTAGGAGTGCCTCGAGAGAGTGCATTTTGAGGTTTAGACTTCTAGCTATTCTAGCTAATATTGCAGCATATTATCTTAAACTTGCTTTTGCCCAACCTTTGGTCTCTTTTTACTCTGCAAAGTCTATATTTCTTGTTTACTTTGCTGTATGAGATAAATATATCTATCACTGACAAGACTTGCCCTCAACCCAACATTTAAAATACCTCTATGTACTACACAAAAGTTTTGCTATACAACATGCAGTTTACATCATGAAATGTTTTATACAAATACTATTAAAACAAATTGTTTAACCTACAATTACTTTTTTCCTTTTAGTGTCCTTCTAAGCATTAATGATATAAAGTGGGGTATATGATTTACAGTCCACCCACAAGTTTAACAAAGTCAACAAAAGTCAGATCTTTCTCATCCACTTTTTAAGCCATATTTCACATATATGACTGATGCTTTATAAATTCATATTTATTCACTAATTTCAATGTTGCTGGTCCTCCTGTTCATCTCCATTTCCCAACTCCAGACTCTGATGCAAGTCCATGGTGCTCCCAATTCGTCTAGTTAACTCCTATGCTTTTTTTCTTCTCTCTCAAGCATTTTGTTTTGGAAGAGGTTTCACTGGCAAAGTCTCTCTATGAGCTTTATTGTTAATGAGAAGCAGAGTCCCCTTCAGTTTGATTGCTCACTTTTTGTTGGATAAACTTTTGTACTTCCTCCTTAGCCTGTTCTGCAGGAAAAAATGTTAGCTGGATACAGCAGCTTGAATCTCACACCTGCCTCTAGACATTCCCTGTCTGCTGGGATAAATGTCTCATCTGTCTGATCTACAGTAAATAATCATCTCTTACAATTATATTGCAGTCTCCAATTTTTTAATAATTCGCCCTTCTGTCACAGTTTCTGTCAGGATTAACTCTTTCTACTGGTATGATTGCATCCTTACTAATACAAGTCTTAGCTGCTTTCTCATTGCCAGGTTTGAAGCATAAACTCGATGTGCCATTTCAATTAACAAATCCTGCTGAGGAATGCCATTCCAGCTGCTTATTTGTGTTTTCATAACATTAATACAGTCTGTTCCCTTCCAGTTTCTCTGGTACAGAGAAAATTTCAGGTGTTGTCCGAGTGCTATGTCCCCAATCTACCATTTTTTTTAAACCACTCTTCTTGAAAAGTATCATACGCCACAGCCAGTGTTTTCTTCATTTCAATCTCAGACTTTTTGCAGTTTTTATCAGGTCATCTGATTAGCTAGTTAAAACGTTTTCCATTTTTTTCAGCCTTTTGTTATTTGAGTTGATACACTCCTTCAGTTTTTCATTTATTTTAATAAACTCTCAGTCCATTTGATTTATTTTTTCTCTAAAATCACTGGAATCCATCTCCTGTATCAAAGATGAAGCCTGAATTGCTTTTTGCTGAACAGCTGCAGGATTTTTTTCAGTGTTTTCTCTACACCTTTTTTAGCTTTCAGGTTCTTTAAATTTCTTCTTTGCTGGCATCCAGGCAGTGTGCTTACAAGCCAGTAACTGAATTTTACTCAAGTTGACAGAATTGTTAACTCTTGCTTCTCAGTTTCTTTTTTCACTCAGCTGAAAGTAAGCTGTTCATCAGTGTGCAACCACCTTGAAAGTCCACCAAGACCAGAGGGATATTAACCTCAATGAACCCTCTTTTTCTATTTAGGCACCACTTAGAAAACCTCAACCAGCTGTAAACAAGACAGTTTTCTGGCCTCCTTAAACACCTACTGCACATGAAACAAATGCCTAAACAGTATCAAAATTTAATCCTCCAGGCAGTCAAGTGAAGTTTCTCCAAATTGGAGTGCACCAGTTGCCCTAGAGACTGTGTTAGCAGGTCCAGTATATGAGGAAGTTTGTGGAAATTGCCCTTGGCCAATACCATCAACAGAAATTAACCAAGATTACCTGGGCCAATAGTAGGTCACCACAATGATCTTTGGCATTTCATTTTCTCTGAACTTTCAGAAGTACCTTGTGAATGAGTGGAAAGGATGGAAATGCATACAGGAACATTGACATTCAAGGGAATCAGACTACATCCATCCTCCAAGCATAGCTAAGGATGTCAAAAAAAAAAAAAACAATTTCTCCAGCTTTGATAGGAGGTGAACAGATCTATTTGAAGTGTTCCCCAAATCTAGACTAGATCACGGAATACCACTGCCTTGAGCTTCCACTCCTGCAGGTCTGCCCATGATTTGCTTAATCTGTCTGCCACAATGTTATCTGTCAGGATGTATGATGCCTAAAAAGTCACGGAATAGTGAGAAATCCACTCCAAAGCTACTGCTGGGAAATGGCACAGAGGGTAAGATTTCACACCACCTTGTTTGCTGAGATAATTCATCAGTGTGGTGTTGTCAATAACCACCAGAAGAGGACTTGGAATCCAAAGGTGGTGAAGGACTTTCAAGGAGTGAATCACTATCATCCCCTTGATACTGATGTGTTTCCATACATCCTTGATACCCAAGTGGCTTGCACTTGTATCACCACTGTCACAGCTTCAAAGATGAAGTCAGACAAATCTGTCTGAATAGACTGTACTGGCACTGGAGAGGAAAAAGGAAGCTCTGGATCAGTACTCCACTGTTCTCTCTACCACTGAAATTCTCATCTGATGAAGGGCAGCACTAGTAACTGAGATTTCAGGGAATGAAGGTACTGGCTCCAACAATTTTGGGCACACCATTGAATTTTCCTCATGTGAAGATGAGCTAGTGATATCATGAGAACCATGAACGCTATCAGTCCAAGAATGTTTTAGGAATTCTCTCACTGAGGTGAAATTCCTCTTGGAGAATTCCAGAAATATTGTTGGTTACAACAGGACCTTGTCTTCAGTCAGAAAAGCCATTCTCTTTTTGGAGTCAATTAAGCACTCCAGGAAGACAAGTTTTTGTGAGGGTTCAGGCATGACTTTTGGAGGATCAACTCAAACCCTAAATGAGAGAGGAAGGTTGAGATCTCCTCTAGTGATTACAAACACCTGGATACAGATTTGGCACAGATTAGGAAGTCATCCAAGTACAGAAAGATGTGAATTCCCAGAGTCTGGCAGAGGGCCACTACCAATGTAAGCCATCTGGTAAACATTTGCTGTGCAGTGGATAGCCCAAAGAGCAATACAGAAAACTGATGAGAACCAGACGCAACAAATCTCTGATATCTTCTGAAGAGATGAGCAATGGGGGATATGATGATAGACATACTTTAAGTCCAGGGTCATCACTAAGCAGTTATTGGCAACAGAGGAAGCACTGTCTCTACAGGGTGAGCATCTTGAACATAGGGACCTTGACAAATGTATTCAGAGAAGAAGGGTCCACCACTGGTCTCTGTGACTGCCTTTTTCTTGAGAAGCAGGACAATTCTGAAGTAGAAACCTCTTATTCCTTCCAAAGGAGTGACCAACCTGTTCTATGATCCCCTGAATCCAGCATATGGTGGAGAATAGGAGGAAATAATGTCTGGTCGGTCAGGTGAGGGGAACCCCCCAAATGGAGGCAGTTATTCTTTCCACTGCCATCTGTAACCCCTACATACATTGTTTAGCACCTATTTGTCAAAATCACTTATGGACATACCGCCTTGTTGATAGCTAACTTGAGTGATGAGGCACCTGACAGGGAACTTGATAAAGATGGGCCCCTTGCCTTGGCATAGTCATAAATTGTTATGGGAGTATCCTTTTTTAGGAAAGGAGCCCTTCTTGTTCAGCTTGGAGGAGTTGTCATGCTACTGTTTCTTTTTATTGCCTAGGTTCTTGCTCAGTCAGGATTTCTATTTGTTAGGCCAACAAAAATAATCTTGCTTAAAGGAGGAGAACTTGGGAATATGAAACATTTTTGATACCGCTTGCATCAATTAACCTCTGTCATCCCAGTGTTTTAGGATCTGATTAGCTGCAGTACCAATGGAGCATTCAAAATTTCATTTTTTAACTCATCAGAAAAATTGTGGGAGGACAACCAACCATACCTTCTAATCACCCACTGACAATGCTGCATTTCTAGAAATAGTATCAGACCCCCCCCCTCCAAGGCCCTTTTTAAAGATTCTTTTTTGACAACAATATAGAAAACCATATCTTTAACATAAACCTTTTTCTCTACGGGCAACAAAGCAGCAAATGAATCGAAACTATACTTCCACATAAAACACTAAATAGTTAAACACTTCAAAAGCTACTCTGCTGGACTGTACCAGTTTCTTTCCCTGAGATTCTAACCATCTGTTTAGTTTATTTTGAGGGACTGGGTTAGAAGATGGTCTTCTTATTAGCAAACGTCACTAGAGACACAGAAGCAGGATTCATATGCAAAGGGGCTTGGAGGCTAGGCCAGGTTGAGCATTCCCATAATTAAACACTTTCTTAGGCACAGCCTCACTAACCAGTGGAGAACTACAAAAGCCTTATTGAAGACATCTTCTAATGCTGAGATCAATGCAGGAAAGGTCTCAATGTCTGCGGCCTCATTCTCCAAGAGATCATGAACCTTGTTAACTGCAGGGGCAGCCGATGATTGCTCCCTGTTGAATACATCCCTAAATCTAGTCAACATTTGGGAAAAACAATCTGTTTGTCATAACTGGAAATCGACTGATCCAATTCAGATAAGTCAGAGTCCTCAGACAAAGTATCCATTCAAAAACAGGATTCTTAGCAGACTAACTGGAAGAGCTGGTGTCAATCATAACCTGAGTATCCACTCCATAAACTACCTGAATAATGGATCTATCCATAGACACCCTCAGGTGGGAAACGAGAGACTGTGGGCTCACCATCTGGTGGGCCTTCTACCTCCTTTTACCAAACACATAAATAAAAGAAGAAGAAAACTTGTCCAGCAAACTGGTACAATAACAAGCTGCAGATCCTCAGCAAAGAAAGAAAAGGGAAATGTACCAGAACCACAAAGCCTCACGTTTCACCACAGAACTGTTTATTGCAAGTATAAGGTACTTTTACAGATAACCCTGCTTCATGATGATGAAGCAGCGTTATCTGTGAAAGTACCTCATACCTGCAATAAACAGTTCTGTAGTGATAAGTGAGGGTTCATCGTTCTCCTACATTTCACTTTTCTTTCTTTTACCAAACACTACAGAAGTGGGAGTATCACTACCAGCAACAGATTATGCACCACTGACCTCCCCTGCACCTAAAATGTTTGATTGTCCCATACCTGAAGAAGGCAATGGTACATTTCTGGAGGATATGTCTGACCCTCATGCCACATACAGTTGTGATACTATGACCACACCAGGATAACTGGAGGTAACAGAGGTTGAATGATGCAATAGCCTGCCCAAAGCTAAGGCTACTGTGGAGTCACAAACCATAGGCTTAGGCATATTTTTGATTTATTCTTTCATTTTTTTAAGTGTGAAAGGGGAAGATGGTGGGAGATGGGGTAAAGTACCTGAATCCATCATAGCAGGGGGTAACAACTAACCAAATCAATACAAAATACTGATTGCACTGTCAGCCCAGTATTAAATGGACAAATCACACAAAGTTCCCCTACTTCTATAAGAAACTATACTTAATACTCTGCTGAGGAAAAATGACAGCAATTTCAGTAACTCACTACAAAGCACAATAAACACATCACATAGTCCCCAATAAAAATAAATAAAGGCTATTTTGCTTACCATAAATGGAAACAGCCTAAAATAGCCTTAGACCAAAAATGGGGTCAAAATTGTCATTTAAATGAGGAATTCATTTAAAAAAGTTATAAATCTTCTCAAATACATCAAACAATTAATCCAAACTTTAGACAAGAAATTAAATATGAACTTAAGAAAAATTCATGTCAGAAATATTTCACAAACAAAATGACACCCAAATCACGATTTAGATGAAAAAAATAATTTTAAATGCTGTAAATATGCTCAATGACCTCAATCATAGTCCCAAAGAAGAAGATAAACTGCAAAAATCAGCAAATTTTCCTGTCAAACTTTTAAAGGAATCAATGGAAATAGCCACTAATTACTTGCGGTTTTGGCAGCCCTAGGCAATGAGAGGAATTGCACTAAAACAGCCTCAGTGCAGAAGCTCGCTTAAACAATCAGAAACAGCCATAAAACACTTTAAAAGGATTACATGTCCTAGAAATTCAGAAAGCACTTAAATAAACATACAAGTCTTATATTGAGAAACCACATTAAAAGTATAACAATTTTACACATGAAAAATGAACAATCAGCAGAATACAGTATTCTAGCACAGAGAGAAAAAGTCAGAGTAAGGAAATGAAATCCAAAAGGAGTTTTTTATCTGAGCTCTACAGCTGATAGACCCACCCCCACCCCAGAGAGAGATGGAAGCAATATCCCAAGAGATCCTTCACTGATTGTGGCACAAGAAAACTGAGAGAGTCCTTTCTATGAGTGTGAAGGGCTGTCATTGTATTGTCAATCAGGTGACTCCTTCTCACAGACAGGCAGTGGAAGGAGTTCTGAGCTCTGACCCAGATCCTGTCAAAGATCTTTGTAATATTCAGGTCGACAGAGATTTAGGTTTAATATTTCATATCCCTTAAAAATGCTTGCCAATACAAAATGTGTTAAAATATCAACTTTTTAATTTTGTATGAGCAATATTTAGAAAGGTCTTTATAACATCCAAGTCTACAGTCTCAACTGTATATCCCTCATCATACCTTTCAATTATCCAAATTTTCGTAGAACGACCATATTTTTGAGTCATACTTTTTGGGCTGTTCACTATTAAATGTGTGGCTTTCTGGCAAATTATTGAGCATTAAAGTCACTAAATAATGACAGACATTTAGGTTTAAGATTTCATATCCTTTAAAAATACTTGCCAATACAAAATGTGTTAAAATATCAACTTTTTAATTTTGTATGAGCAATATTTAGACTCTGTCCCTTATATTGAACCTTTGCCCCCATACTATTTTTAGCTTGGTCCAGATTTCTTGCACTAAGGGTTCCTTATCAATGACATTGGTAACACTTTTGAAGAACTCAACAAGGTCAACTTTATTAGTACCTATCAAGAAACAATGACAGTAAAATCTTTATTTGCATTATAACCAAACACCAAAACTCTCCACTAATGATTGTTCTCAACAGAAATATAACATTAAAGAAAAAAAACAGCAAAGTGTCTTGATGGTCTTAAGGGTTGCTGTGTCCTCTTCATTAAGCAACTCTGGGGAAAAGGCAAACATACCTAATGAGATGTAACAATGAATGCATGTTTGAGAACTGAGACTAATTGAAGAATAAATATCCAATATAATGACCACATGGCTATCCATCCCTCCATTTGTCTTTTTTTCTCTGTTCTCACACTCAAGCCATCTCAAGTGTAAATATTAATGCAAGGCAAGATTCACATTAGCAGGTAGCAATACAGTGACATAGTTACTAACCAGGATAAATACAGTATGCATGCACTATAAATTATGCGTTAGTAACTGTGCTTACAAATTCTTGAATACTGACTGGCAGATAACTTGATAAATTGGAGAACTAATAAAAGATCAAAATTCAGGTAAATTAAATTAACCTCTAATCATGCTGTCTGTAGAATTTTAAAACAGCCATTTTGTTTCATTTTATGATTGCTACCCCCTACTCTCAAGTTAATGATGGCAAAGCACATTAACCAAAGAGCAGACAAAATTAATTTTCATACATCTTACATATTGAAACCCAGGTAATATTTAATCTGAAATCACTTCATAACTCACAGTTACTTAATGGGAACATCAATGTACATTACTCTTTACGCTTACAGTGACTAGCAGAATCATGATCAGAGATTTAGAAACTTTGAAATTCTTTTTTTGTTTCAATTTTAATAGGCAATTCAGCGGTAAAGTTTAATTTATTTTACCTTATGTTCAGTCTTCCAATATTCATTCCATATACATCAGATGTTCAAACCTTTTAGTGTTATTTTACCTTATGCTCAGTCTTCCAATATTCATTCCATATACATCAGATGTTCAAACCTTTTAGTGTTTTGTATAAGAAGAAAACATATACTCAGAAAAAAATGAGACAACCTTTTCTTCTGCGTTTATTATATATATGGTGGTAATTTATTAAATACAGCCTGCTTAGGATTTCAATAATGCCCTGAAATAATTTAACATCTGCTCACTTTGTGTGCGTCACTCGTAAGGTAGCATGTCAGAAACAGTGAAGGTAGGTTACAGAATATAACAGCAGCAGCACCCTCTGCTGGCCATACTAAAGAATTTACTGTGCAGCAATAGTGACTTGATTACTGTTTGATCAGACATTTCCAAAAGCTTTAAAAAGTTTATTCAGCATTTACCTATGCTCCATTTTCAAAGACCTGTACTATTTGTGTGCAGTACAAGACATTTTGCGAGTCTACATACTACTGCCAGTGCCTCCAATATTAGACCTCATCATGGTAGTGTTGTCTCACTAACAGGCATCTAATATGCAGGTAAAATAATTGCTAGCTATTAACATACCAGCACATCAGACAAAGCCCTGTACCATAATTAAAAAAAAATCACATTTATTTTACCTTTGTAAGCCTTCTAACATTGTTTTGCTCTTCATATTTAACTGAAGTTTGCTACCATTTATACATACTTATGCAAAATGGGAGAAATCAGAGCTGTTTAATTTTCCCAAGTGTGGGTAACCCTCTACAGTTCTCCTTCTATTATTCAGTTATTCCATGATTTTTTTTTAAACAATTCTGTTGTTTTGTTCTGTATTATGTGATTTTAAAGTAATTCTAAATGTCCACCATCATCTCAGTGAAATAGTACTTTCCCATGTTGAAGTTGGTGCTTGACCCTTAAATAAGGAACTCATGATGACCTCTCCTACCAACAATCCACACCCTCATCCTTCTTAATCAAATCAGTTCCTTCAATATTTCCTTTATAATTTTGTAAAACAAAATCATATTTCCCATTCCTTCTCAAATTATGGAATAAGAGGAAGGGAGTCTTGAGCCTTTCAGCCTCTTCTCATATGACACACTCTGTTCCTTCTACTATAATAGTGCATTATGTTTTACATATTTAACCTACATGGTCTGCAAATATGGGAGCAATAATCCAACTGATACTTCACAGATGACTTACAGAGCAAGGTACATTTTTCCTTTACCCCGTACACACACACACACACACACACACACACACACACACACACACACACACACACACACACACACACACACACACACACTTCCTCTCTCTCTCCCTGGAGAGCCTATGTAACATTCTGCCAGACTTTTTACTCTATTGCTTGTGGTTCATTACTGAAGTTCCAACAGCCATCAAGTGTTTTCTTGCTCTGTAAATACAAACTGCACACTCCTTATTTTACCCTTTTCCAGGATTCTTCTTCCCTAGATGCAGTATCTTGTATATTTTTAGACGTGAACCTCAGCTGTAACCTGACAGCACGTTAATGACTTTGTCACAGTTAACACCAACTCTTCCATCCCAAGTGCTCCTCCTAAATTTGTGTCACCTAAAGAAGTTGGCCCTGCTTTAAATGACTCATATTATGTTATCTAAAAGCACATAGAAAAGCACAGATCACACAACCAGTCTCATGCCACTAACCTACTTAGCTTGCTTTCTTTTGACAGCACCCCATCATGGTTACCATTTAAGTTCTATTCTCTGGCCATCTTTTCACCCTTTCCTCTTCTACTCTCTCATTCCATTTTCAGCCATTTATAAGGCAAAGAACAGAAGGCCTTGATGAAGTCTATGATAATAATCTGCTTGATCTACTTCTACAAAGACCCACAAACAGAATGTATTCATTTAACTCGCTAAGTGAACTAGCCCTTTTCTGACATCTTTTCAGCCATGATACAGGCCACAAGGACAAAGGTAAACATAACATGTATATGAATAATTTAATATATAGTACACATAATTTCCCATTAGTCACTATCTTTTCTTCCTCCAAATCAGCCAGCACATTTTTGGGAGTTGAGTGAAAACCAGAGTTGTTGTTGTCTTTCGGCTTTTCCTGGTTAGGGGTCGCCACAGAGGAACTCCGGTCCACTAATGATTGGCAGTAGATTTTCATGAACGCAGAGGTGCCAGCTTGATGTTCAAACTTCAATGAAGGCACGCCCATTTACGCATGTCTTTCAAACGCCCACTTAACCGCGGGGAGGACATGCAGACTCCACACAGAAGGCACTCCCCACACTCCAGCCAGGAATCGAACGGGAGAACCTCTTGCTGTGAGGCAACAATGCTACTGCTGCACCACTGCGGAAGCACTGATACTCAGGGGAAAAAAAACAAGCAGATTCTTCTGGTGAGGAACATTTGTGGTCTCTCCAGCTGCTGCATGTGCTTTGTTAGGTACATGCTGAATGGGGCTACTCAATAATGGGTCTTGTACAGGAAGAATACAGGGATGTTATGACCTCCTTGTCCCTGGATGAGATACCCTTTGTAATGAGCTGGGGCTGTGTAGAAAGCTTTCCGTATAATGGAGGCAATATGGTGGTCAAAAGTAAGTGTGCTATCAAGCTGGGTGCCAAAGTCCCTCACAACTGATTGCAGGCTTAGGACCTTGTTATTAATGTGATAATTTGTGGGGATGTCACTCTCTCCAAAGGGGATGATGATGCATTTTTTGGCATTCAGACTGAGGCCATGTTTCTGGCACCAGCCATTTATTTGGGTGAGACCCTCTTGGAGGATGTCCACATATCACTAGGGGAATTGATGACGGCATCCAGCTTACAGTCATCTGCAAACTTAGTCAGCCATATCACACTGGTTTTGGCCTGCACCTCAGAAAAGTATATCCCAAATAACAGAGGCCCCTAGGCCAATCTCTGGGGTACACCCCTCATTATGGGTCTACTGCTTGAGGTGGCTTCCCCTATTCTGACTAGGTGGGATCTATCAGTCAGCCAGTTTGCTACCCATCTGATAACATATGGATTGATAACTAGTTGAGACAGGAGTGGTGAATCGTATCAAAGGCTTTGGCCAGGTCAAGGTAGGTGGTCTTCTCCTAGTCCATGGCTTTGGTGACTGCCTCAAAGAAGTCAACCAAATTTAACAGGCATGACATCCCATTGATGAAACCAAACTGTGTGAGATCAAGTGTTTGGAGGTTGCCAATAACCTTGTTAATGAGGTCCATGATAATCCATTCCATGGCCTTGCAGATCAGACTACTTAGACTGACGACTCTATAACTTCCTAGATAGGTGGATGCTCCACCTTTGTGAAAAGGTGCGATGCCCATGCCCTGGCCCTGCATCAGGTAACCAGATCCTCAGGTAAAGTACTAAGGGCTTGTTCCCTCACCAAAAGGTCTGCCAGCCCTTCAAAAGTGGTGACCTGACATCCACTCACCCACCTATGGAAATAAGTGCACAATTCAGCAACATATTCACACACACTTTCATCTGCCTTGCGTCTATGCTCATGAAACTTTTTCCTATATGTTTCAGGTGTTAGCTTAAACAGTTCTAAAAGACAGTCAAAGAATAATCCACGACCTTGAAGAAAGGAACCAGAACTCTGCTAAAGTCCACAAGGCTGTATTTTTATTTCTGAAGTGTTCCAAAAGTCACAGATAAAATCACACTGAAGTATTCCAAAAGTCACAGATAAAATCACACAAGCGCTTTCGCTCAGGCAGTCCTGAGCTTTATCAAGTGAAAACAAAATGCAGTATGCAGTAACCTCCATTAAATAGCCTAGCAATTATACAATTAATTAATTAGTAAGTCTAGTACTAAGGTGTGGTGCTTTGGAGTTGGATGTTAAAAAAGTTAGTCATTATACCAACTCAAAAGATGAAATGTTTGCAACAACATCTGCACTTAAATAAAAATGACTAACCATAAAAAACATTTTAAAATACCAGTTTCCTAGGTTTCAGAACATAAAAGTCTGAAGTCTGGTTGGGGTTGTAGATTGTTGAGGAATATGCTTAAAGATGTGTTTGGATTGTCAGTGAATTGTTAAAAAATTTTTTCTGTTTATTATTACTTTGCACTGATAAAGACATGCAATAAAATGTGCGTGGGATATTTTTGATGCCCATCCATATACCATTTCATATAGAATTTGATTTATTAGTCAGAATCCTGAAACCGTGGATGTTCAGTAATTTAATATGCTGTGTGGGGATGCTGTAGTATGAAGGGGGTCAAGTATGAGAGTTATAACCTAGCCCTCCTAAGCTTGAGGACCGGTTTAATGCTGATCATCCCATTCAGACCTGGTGGCTTCCTGCATTCAGTCTCAACTGCCATAATAGTTCACGGTAGCCCAAGGTGGATTCCCAGTCACCACCTCTTGCATCTGGCTCAACCTGTTCCAGAACTAGAAACTGAATTTTGGGATCTGGGCAGGAGAGTGAGTGTTTATAGAAGGCATTGGTTTCCTTCTTCCTGGTCATGTCATAAAGATGCTCAGAGATACGTTTCCTTAATTCCCTCTCAGTTTTGCCCACATAGAAACTTTGACAGTTGGTGCACATCCCCAAGTATACGACCCTCTAGAGGCACAGGTGTAAAATCCAGTGGGGTGTATCTTGTAGTTCCTAGACGGGAGGTATGGTGCTGTTTCTTTAGATATGGCATGACATTGGGCACAGGCACCACATCTGAAAGTGCCCAGCCTTGGTTGTTTTACCTTCATCTTTTTCTTTGATTTCTTTCAAATAATTCCTTTAGATTGGCCCTCTTTTACGAACAAAACTGGGTTTAGGTGGTATATAGTCTTTTAGTTCTTCAAAGAGGGTTAAAACCGACCAGTGATGTAAGATTGTTTCTTCCAATTCATAGGAATTTGATGAGTGTGTGTGTGCAAAACTGTTAGTGTGAACAGCATCCTTGTTTTGTGTATTGTTGGTCACTGGTACAAACCCCTAGTATTGGTTTGTAGAGGGAATGTCGTGCAGATTTTACCTCTGCTGCTAGAGTTAGAAATAGTTCCAGAGGTAACCTCTCTCCAAAAAAGTTTTTCAAAATTCCACCTCAGAATCAAAATCTTTCTCCGTACTGCATATTCTACTTGCTCTGATGAGCTGCCCTTAATGATCCCCTCTTTTGATATGGTGGGTGGGCACTTTGAAGTGTAGCAAGGAGTTAGAAAATGTTGCCTTGCGATGTATTTTGGAATGGAAAGTTTTCTGATTGTAGTCCTTGTAAAGAGTAATGTCCAGATAGTGAAGTTCGTGCTGATCCACTGTGTGTGTGAATTGTAGGAAATTCGTTGTTGAATTGATGTGTAAAGAATTCAGATAGGTTCCCTTCAGAGCCAGACCATAAAATACAGATGTCATCCAAATAACGTCTGTAGAAAAGAATGTGATCTTTCCATGGGGGTATTAAAACGAATGTATGCTCCCACATGTGCAATACTACATTTGTAGAAGGATGCACAAGATGCCCCATGGCAACCCCTTGCGTTGCCGGTATAATTCACCATTAAAAAAGATGAAGTTGTTGGACAAAACCATCTCCATCATTTCGGTAAGCAAGTTGGACATTTTGTTACTAAGGGTTGTCTTCTGGCCTAAAAATTGGGCAAACCATTCCAAACCTTTTTGATGAGGGATGCTGGAAAACAGATCTTTGATGTCCACTGTGACCATTAAGGTGTCTGGGGAGTAGCAAGAGGTGGGAATGTCCCGGAGGAAGTGCCAAGAATCCTTGCAAATGTGGGACAATAAAGGCGTGTATTCTTTAGTCAAGTAATCAATAAATTTTCCCAGGGGCTCAGTCACTCCACCTGCTCCTGATACAATCGGCCGGAATTGTAGTGGATTTATTCCTTTATGGGTTTTAGGTATCCCAAAGATGACTGGTATTCTGGGCTTTTCCACATGTAAGTAGTTATAGACCTTTTCATTGATGGCCTGTTGTAATAGAAGGTCAGTAAGATAGTACTTAATCTCAGCAAAGGCTATATTGATCTCGTTTCATGAAACCGTCTCGTATTGTTCGTCATTCTGCAACATAATGTGCATGTGGGCTTTAGTCCTCTGAGAACATAAGGACAATTCCCTCCTTTATCAGGTTTCATGACCCTGATTTTTCTTCATGCAAGTGTTCAATAAAATTCATTTCTTGTTCAGAAAATTTGGATGAAGTAGAATTTCTTGATTATTGTATACTTTCCTGAAGTCATTCTCCACTAACTTTTCAAAGAAGAGAATTATTGGGTGTAGTGGGGGTTAAAGAGCCTTGTATGCAGCGTTGGGCCTGCTGCATTAAGTGTTTGCCCTTTAAAATCAAATTTAAATTTAAAGCTCTGGTAAACATTTTTAAATCTATCAGAGCTTGTGTTAAATTCATGGGTTTAGTTGGGACAAAATGTAACCCTCGGGTGAAAATATCAAAAGCATTTGTAGGAAGGTTCATGTCCGTGTAATTGTATATGGCAAAGTTGTTTCTCCTTAAAATAGTGCAGTTACCCTCAATATTAGTAGGGTTTTGATTGTGTAAACCCAGATTTGGGGCTTGGTCAGTTGTAGGGTCATCCAGGGATGTTAGGGTAGTGGGTGTGTGGTGGTTTGTTAGTGAACAAAATTCCAAGACCTCGGTGCCTGTCTTTGTCTCTGTCCCCAAACCCGGTCTGGCCGGGTTCTGCTGAAAATCCTGGTTGTTAGTACCCTTCTGTTCTTCTCTGCTAGCCTTTCACTTCTTCTAAGGGGTTCCTCTTGTCTGTCATATGTGTCGCTAGCCCTATCTGTGTTTGTGGTGTTGTTTTTGGAAGAAGTTTTATTGTAACCATTGGGGCTAGGGTAGGAGGCCATCCCTGTATTCGATGAGATCACGTTCTAATTTTCTTAGTTTTCTGTTAAGAATCTTATCACAAAAACATCAACATTATCAAAACCTTGTCATAGTTTGATTTAAAAGCACTAAAATTAGTACTAGATGTTAACTCATTGTTTAAAGTGTCTAGCTCAGTCATTAATGCTTGTGCTTTCAGTTCATATTCCCTACCATTAAATGCAACATCTCCAATCCAGCTTTATCAAAAATCTCACACAAGTTAAAATAATAATCAGTACCATACTGAACATTGTTTGGAAATTTAAAAAAGCATAGCCCTTTCGGGACACGTTTTACTCTCAGACATTCATTCAAATAGTCTATCTCTAGCTGTGTACTCCTTAAGGAGTATAATTTGTCCTTGAACAAGTCCATGCTCTGATCAAAGTTAGAAAAATTGTTAGTGTTGTTACTACCTTTAGAAAAGGTGAAGCGTTGTCCAGCCCATTTTGTGAAGTTTACATCCTTGTTTCTATGTTTCAGAGCAGGATTACTAGTTCCATTGGTCCCTGGTTATGCGTTTGTTTCAGGAGCTCTGGTAGCTTCATGGCGACGAGTAAAGTTGTTTCTTTTGGATCCGGCCAGACATGTCCGTGGAGGATATAGTGGAGCTTGTACCCTCTTCCGGGTCCAATTACCGTAATCCAAAGTTGTTTTGTAGTGCTTGCTGCTGGTTGCAAGCTAGCCCTGGTGAAGCAGCCGTGGTGGGTTTCAGCAAGTTAGTGAGCTCCTTGAGTGCAACCAGTACTTGGTTGAACTCCGCTCTGCTCACCGGAAGATCATTTGTAGTGTTTTTCAGCATTTCAGGAGTTTCTCCTGGGTTAAAGGTTTCTTCTCCATTGGCCATGGCAGACAAGATCAAGTGAAGTAATGCACAAAAAACCAAAGACAAGCAAAGAATAATCCACGACCTTGAAGAAAGGAACCAGAACTCTGCTAAAGTCCACAAGGCTGTATTTTTATTTCTGAAGTGTTCCAAAAGTCACAGATAAAATCACACAAGCGCTTTCGCTCAGGCAGTCCTGAGCTTTATCAAGTGAAAACAAAATGCAGTATGCAGTAACCTCCATTAAATAGCCTAGCAATTATACAATTAATTAATTAGTAAGTCTAGTACTAAGGTGTGGTGCTTTGGAGTTGGATGTTAAAAAAGTTAGTCATTATACCAACTCAAAAAATGAAATGTTTGCAACAACATCTGCACTTAAATAAAAATGACTAACCATAAAAAACATTTTAAAATACCAGTTTCCTAGGTTTCAGAACATAAAAGTCTGAAGTCTGGTTGGGGTTGTAGATTGTTGAGGAATATGCTTAAAGATGTGTTTGGATTGTCAGTGAATTGTTAAAAAATTTTTTCTTTTTATTATTACTTTGCACTGATAAAGACATGCAATAAAATGTGCGTGGGATATTTTTGATGCCCATCTATATACCATTTCATATAGAATTTGATTTATTAGTCAGAATCCTGAAACCGTGGATGTTCAGTAATTTAATATGCTGTGTGGGGATGCTGTAGTATGAAGGGGGTCAAGTATGAGAGTTATAACCTAGCCCTCCTAAGCTTGAGGACCGGTTGTACTCAGGGGAAAAAAAACAAGCAGATTCTTCTGGTGAGGAACATTTGTGGTCTCTCCAGCTGCTGCATGTGCTTTGTTAGGTACATGCTGAAAGGGGCTACTCAATAATGGGTTTTGTACAGGAAGAATACAGGGATGTTATGACCTCTTTGTCCCTGGATGAGATACCCTTTGTAATGAGCTGGGGCTGTGTAGAAAGCTTTCCGTATAATGCAGGCAATATGGTGGTCAAAAGTAAGTGTGCTATCAAGCTGGGTGCCAAAGTCCCTCACAACTGAATGCAGGCTTAGGACCTTGTTATTAATGTGATAATTTGTGGGGATGTCACTCTCTCCAAAGGGGATGATGATGCATTTTTTGGCATTCAGACTGAGGCCATGTTTCTGGCACCAGCCATTTATTTGGGTGAGACCCTCTTGGAGGATGTCCACATATCACTAGGGGAATTGATGACGGCATCCAGCTTACAGTCATCTGCAAACTTAGTCAGCCATATCACACTGGTTTTGGCCTGCACCTCAGAAAAGTATATCCCAAATAACAGAGGCCCCTAGGCCAATCTCTGGGGTACACCCCTCATTATGGGTCTACTGCTTGAGGTGGCTTCCCCTATTCTGACTAGGTGGGATCTATCAGTCAGCCAGTTTGCTACCCATCTGATAACATATGGATTGATAACTAGTTGAGACAGGAGTGGTGAATCGTATCAAAGGCTTTGGCCAGGTCAAGGTAGGTGGTCTTCTCCTAGTCCATGGCTTTGGTGACTGCCTCAAAGAAGTCAACCAAATTTAACAGGCATGACATCCCATTGATGAAACCAAACTGTGTGAGATCAAGTGTTTGGAGGTTGCCAATAACCTTGTTAATGAGGTCCATGATAATCCGTTCCATGGCCTTGCAGATCAGACTACTTAGACTGACGACTCTATAACTTCCTAGATAGGTGGATGCTCCACCTTTGTGAAAAGGTGCGACGCCCATGCCCTGGCCCTGCATCAGGTAACCAGATCCTCAGGTAAAGTGCTAAGGGCTTGTTCCCTCACCAAAAGGTCTGACAGCCCTTTAAAAGTGGTGACCTGACATCCACTCACCCACCTATGGAAATAAGTGCACAATTCAGCAACATATTCACACACACTTTCATCTGCCTTGCGTCTATGCTCATGAAACTTTTTCCTATATGTTTCAGGTGTTAGCTTAAACAGTTCTAAAAGACAGTATAATCAAAACATGCAACATCAGGCATTTTAGATAATGCAGCTACAGCTTTAACATGGAGTAAGGGGGTCAGGAACCATACCCGGAGCCCTCGGTCAAACATATGAATGAAACTATCAAAATTATCCCCCTCTTTAAACTGCGGAAGAAATTTACTGACCTTTTATGCTTCTGGGATCCAGTTACTCCCTTCCCCATTACTTCCGTAACTCTGGCAAAGGGTCAGCATCTCCTTCTCATGCTGCCTCTGCCTCTCTTGTTCCTCAGCTTGCAGACATGACAGTTTCGCATTCTCCTCAGCCTGCAAACATCACAGTCTCTCATTTGCTTCTAATTCCACACGCCTGGACTCAAGTCACTTTAGCTTCAGCTGGATTTTTAAGTCCACTGCAGAAAGGTTGAGCTGTCCATTCTCTGAGGGAATTATATCTCCACTGCCAGTCTGATTGTCCTTCTGGTTGCTGTTTTCTGATGCAGCTGTAACCAAGGCTGCAATCAGGTCTGCCTTAGTCAGGTTTCCATGCACCATTCCCCTAGCCTGGTACATCTCCACCAGCTGTCTCCTTGTCAGCTTTCCATACTCCCCTGCTGACATGCTGCCTGCTCACCCTGACTAACTAAGCTAATAAAAAAAATAAAACAATTGTGATCTGAACTCTGAGTATTCACTGCGTGGCTGAGAGAGTACAAAACACCTTCAAAGCTCACTGTACACAAGCTACAGGATTCACTCTACCCACATCATTACAAGCCAGTTAGTATTTGCCAACTAATTAATATGTGATGTGGATATCCCACCGCTGTCAAACAGTTAATATGTGAGGATATCCCAACCACTGCCACCAATTAATATGTGACGCCCGTACCCTGGCCAAGCAATCAAGGAGCCTCAATCCTCACCACTAACACCAGAGAGGGCATCTCATATATGAGGAAAGGATAACAAATACACAAAGTAAAGTGCAGTTTCCCTTAAGAGCACACAGAGATCACAGTCAGTCTGGGGCTGGTCACTCCCTTGCTTCCCAGGTCCCCAATAAGACTCCCCACTGCCACAACTATAGAGTCCAGATCTCAGCCTAGCTGGGCAAGCTAAAATCTCCAGCACCCTGTCTGTCCAACCAGTGCTTTGTGTCCCTGCCCAAGTAGCTGACACACCCACACTTTGAGATAAGAGTTTACACAACCACACAGACACTTCTGGGGAAGGCTGGCACAGGTTCTCCAGCTGTGCCTCTTTTACCCAGACTATACGGTAATAATTACTGCCACTACCCAACTAATATTATCAGCTATCCAAAGGCCCTTAAAAGGGTGTCCAATGATTACTGTGCAATATTATTATCCAATTGGTAGATGTGACTAAACAGTCAAAGCTTATTTGGAGTGTCTTGGACAGTAAACTCTATAAATATGCAATGTACTCTACAGCTTAACTTATCTCTACACAAACCAGTCACATTTAAAAGGTTTTAAAATATTTAATAATAAATAATTAAAACCACAAGACAATACTTTCGACTACACAGTCAGTGCTAGTTAAGAGAGTTCAGAGATCACACAGAAATACTTAAAATAAATCAGTAGTACAGTTCTGACATCACAGAAAACCACTTAGTCTAAACTTTCTAATTCCTAGCTTACTGCATTTACATTCTTTTACACTTAGAGCAAAATAAAGGACATTCCACAAGTAAATTCTGGTCATTAACTTTAGCCTTAAAACAATAGATAGGATGATTACTACAGACTCATCAACTTCAAATTCTAACTTCAAAGGAACAGACAAAGCAATTTTAATTTCAAACGACCAACAAGAAATGCTTGACTTAGCTTTCTTTACAGTAGATGGCAATGTTGCCACATTGTTTTAAGTTCGACATTTCACAGCATTTACAAATGATAGAATTATGTATCAAATCTATTTGACTAGGCTGGCAGCCTTCACCCATCTTTACCAGTCTTCACATCCCCCCCCCCCAAGGAGAACTCAAGCTAGTTTTTCAAGTGACCCTTGAGAAACGCTGCTTGAGAGGGTTAGGTCTGAGTGTACCTACCTCATTCCCTGTCTTGAAAGCCCATCTGCATTGGCATTGCTAACCCCACTGCGGTGCTGCACTGACATATATGCTTGCAACCCTAGGCACTATCTTAGCAATTTGGCATTCTGCTGGCTGGCTCTGTTTAACCATGTTAGGGGTTGTGATCTGTCATAAAAGTGAATTTCCTTCCATACAGATAAGGCTGAAGTTTCTGCAGAGCCCGCACTATGGCTAGACATTCCTTCTCTATAGCTGCATAGCATTCCTCCCTGGGTTGGAGCCTATGACTGAGATAAACCGCTGGGTGCTCTTCCCCCTCTGAAGAAATCTGGCTAAGTACAGCCCCCACCCCATGGTCTGAAGCATCCACCTGCATAACAAATTATTTGCTGTAATCTGGACTGGCTAACACAGGGTATCCTCCCCAAAGCTTCTTTAAGCTTCTGGAATGCCTTCTCACATGCTGGGGTCTGCACTACCTTATCTGACCTATTCTTCCTTGTCAGGTCTGTGAGGTGAGCAGCTATGGTACTACAACTGGGGATGAACTTTCTCTAGTACCCTGCTGCCCCTACAAATGCCCTCACCTGCTTTTTAGTAACAGGTGCAGGCCATGCCTGAATGGCTTCCACTTTGGCAGGTTCTGGCCTTAACTTACCACTCCCCACTCTATGTCCTAGGTAGGAGACCTCTGCAATACCTACCTGACATTTGCTTGGCTTACTGGTCAACCCTGCCCTTTGTAGTCTGCCCAGCACCTCCCTGACATGCTGAAGGTGCTCTGGCCAGGAATGGCTGAAAATGGCAATATCATCCAGGTAAGCAATGGCAAATTCTCCTGCAAGGATATGATCTACCAGCCTCTGGAAAGTCACTGGGACATTCTTCATCCCAAAGTCATCTTTGTGAACTCATATAAGCCAAAAGGAGTCACAAAGGCTGACTTTTCTCTAGTACTGGGAGTAAAGGGTACCTGCCAGTAACCCTTGGCAAGATCAATGGTTGTAAGATATGTAGCCCCACCCAGCTGCTCTAGGGCCTCATTTGTCCTAGGCATGGGGTAAGCATCCAACTATGTGTGACTATTTAATTTCCTGTAGTCCAGACAGAACCTGGTGCTGCCATCCCTCTTTGGCACCAGCACCACTGGGGAGGCCCTGGGACTGTTGGGACTCTTGAATCACCACTAGTTCCAACATCTCCTGTATCTCCTCCCTCAGGGTCTATCTGACTTTCTCAGACACCCTATAAGGGGCCTGTCTAATATGCCTTTGGGGTCCTGTATCCACCTGATGATGCACTAGGTGGGTGCACCCTGGTTTCCCAGTGTACATGTCCCCAAATTCCTGCAACACTGCTCGGATTTCTCGAACCTGGGTAGGAGATAACTGCTGGGACATTGCTACCCCTTCCACTGAGGTGTCAGCTTGAGCCTCACTGAGGAGATCAGTTCCCAGATCTCCCTCAGACTCCTCCTGCAATCCACTGCAAATGCTCAATACAAGGGCCTCCCTATCATGGTAAGGTGTTAACATGGTACAAATTTTGCCCCTGCTGTCTGCCTAGCAGTTCTACCATGTAGTTAACATCACTTACCTTTCTTACCACCTTGTAGGGACCCTCCCAAGCTGCTTGCAGATTGTAGTGTCTGACAGGAATGAGAACCATTACCTGCTACCCCACAGTATACTCCCTAGCTCGAGCATTCCTGTCATACCACACCTTTTTCTGTTGTTAGGCTTCTACTAGGTTCTCCTGGGCCAAGCCCATGAGTTCCCTAAGCCTTGTCCTGAGGTTTAGGACATATGCCACAACAGACTCCTTGTGAGACTCGCACTCACCTTCCCACTCATCTCAAATTAAATCTAAAGGTCCCCTCACGCTATGCTCATACAGCAACTCAAAGGGTGAAAAACCTGTGGATTCCTGAGGAACCTCTCTGTAAGCAAACAACAGATGGGGCAAATATTTGTCCTACTCCCTCTTAAACTGATCTGAAAATGCCAGTAGCATGGACTTGATTGTAGAGTTTAACCTCTCCACAGGACCATTAGTCTGGGGATGGTAGGGGGTAGTCTTTATGTGCTTCACCCCACAGGACTTCCACAGACAAGCCAGCAGGTCTGACATGAAATTGGCACCTCTGTCAGCCAGTATTTGTTTTGGGAAACCTACCCTGCCGAAAATCTCTAACAAAGCATTTGCCACCTTCTCTGCCTCAATGGAGAACAAAGCCACGGCCTCAGGGTATCATGTAGCATAATCCACTACCACTAGGATATACTTTTTCCCTGTGGAACTAGGGGTACTCAGAGGACCCACAATATCCATAGCTACCTTTTGAAATGGCTCCTCAATCACAGGCAAAGGCATCAAATGAGCTCTCACCCTGTCTCCTGCCTTGCCTACCTTTTGGCACTGTTCACAAGTCCTGCAATACCCTCTTACATCTCTGGAAATTCCAGGCCAATAAAAGTTCTGCATAATATGCCTCTTTGTGCGTTTTATGCCCATATGACCTGCAAAGGGAATATCATGGGCTATGGCTAGAAGTGCCAGATGGTAGGCTCTAGGCACTTCCAACTGCTGTACTCTCTCACCTTCTAGCCCTCCCTCAGCGGTCCACTCTCTGTATAGTAACCCTTTGCCCCAGTATACAGTTTACCCCTTTCCTTGAGAATCAGGTGCCTCCCTAGCTACCTGCCTCAGACCTTGCAATGTAGTGTCTGAGAGCTGAGTCTGTCTCAATTCTCTCCTTGTAACCCTTCCCAGCTCCCCTTCCATAGGAAGTTTGGCATCCTCTGACAGTGGAGCCTCACTGTCAGCCTGGGTATTACTACTCACCTCTACCTTTGCAGTCACTCTGTCCAAGGGAACATCAGTACCCACAAGCAGCTGTGGCTCTCCTGCAGTTTCACTGCAACAATGTAGCTCCATCCCTTAAGTACCCACCTCAGCAGTCCTTGCTGCAAGTATGAAGTCTGTCTGAGTCTCTCCCAGGCTACCAGACTTACCTGCTTGTATCCAAGCCTGACTGCTTGTAACTGCACAAGCACAGGGTACTGTACTATCAATATCATTCCCTATCAGGACATCTGCAGGTATATCCTCAAACACGCCTACTTGCTAGCTTCCTTTTCCACCTCCCAGTCCAGGTGAACTCTAGCCAAAGGTATTTGGAATGGGATCCCTCCTAAAGATCCTGACTTGAGTAGACTGTCCAGGCAAGTAGTGCTCCTCTGTAACCATTGCAGGCTTTACAATGGTTATATCAGTGGCTGTGTCTCTCTTGGCAATGGCCTCTTTGCCATTCACTACAATAGGATATGACCTCTGGTGGTAGCTTGGTACCCTTGTTGTCCCAAGACAACCTACTACTGGCATTTTGTCTTTCCCACTTACTAGCTGCCTCACCTTTGGTTCCCCACCTTGCCTCCGGGGACACCTGTATGCCACATGGCCCCAGTGGTCACATTCAAAACATTTAACCCTAACTCCTGGATGTGTACCTGGACTAGTGGCTTCCCCTGCTACTGGCAGATTTTGTTGGGACAGTCTGTGCTGCCCACCATGGGTTCCTTGAGACCTATGAGCAGTACTGAGCATCCCCTTCCTGTGCAGGGCTGCCCTGCTTGACAGGTATAGGTCTCCCTTCTTCCCCAACTCATCTGAAGAAGCACACTATCAGCTAACCAGATCCTCATGTCATCGGGCAAAGTGCTAAGGGCTTGTTCCCTGACCAAAAGGTCTGCCAGCCCTTCAAAAGTGGTGACCTGACATCCACTCACCCACCTATGGAAATAAGTGCTGAATTCAGCAACATATTCACACACACTTTCATTTGCCTTGCGTCTATGCTACGAAGCTTTTTCCTATACATTTCAAGTGTTAGCTTAAACAGTTCTAAAAGACATTCCTTTACAGCAGTACAATCAAAATATGCAATGTTAGGCATTTTAGATAATGCAGCTACAGCTTTGCCATGAAGTAAGGGGGTCAGGAACCATACGCAGAGCCCTTGGTCAACTTCATGCTGTTCACATACCCTCTCAAACATATGAATGAAACTATCACAATTATCCCTCTCTTTAAACTGCGAAAGAAATTTACTTATCTTTTGTGCTTCTGGGGTTCAGTTACTCCCTTCTCCATGACTCTAGCGAAGAGTCAGCATCAACTTCTCATGCTGTCTCTGCTTCTCTTGTTCCTCAGCTTGCAGACATAACAGTTTCTCTTCTCAGCCTGCAAACATCCCAGTCTCTCATTTGCTTCTATTTCCACATGCCTGGCCTCCAACTCAAGTCTCTTTAACCCCAATTGGATTTTTAAGCCCACTGCAAAAAGGTTGAGCAGTCCCATTCTCCAAGGGAATTATATCTCTACTGCCAGTCTGATTGTCCTCCTGGTTGCTGTTTTCTGATGCAGCTGTAACCAAGGCAGCAATCAGGTCTGCCTTAGTCAGGTTTCCATGCACCAGTCCCCTAGCCTGGCACATCTCCACCAGCTGGCTCCTTGTCAGCTTTCCATACTCCCCTGCTGACAAGCTACCTGCTCACCCTGACTTACTAAGCTAATAAAAGAAATAAAACATTTGTGATCTGAACTATGAGTATTCACTGCATGGCTGATTTAGAGTACAAAACACTTTAAAGCTCACTGTACACAAGCTACAGGATTCACTCTACACACACCACTACAAGCCAATTAGTATTTGCCAATTAATTAATATGTGATGTGGATATCCCACCACTGCCACCAATTAATATGTGACACCCGTACCCTGGCCCAGCAATCAAGGAGTCTCAATCCTCACCACTAACACCAGAGAGGGCATCCCATATATGAGGAAAGGATAACATATACACACAGTAAAGTGCAAGTTCCCTTAAGAGCACACAGAGATCACAGTCAGTCTGGAGCTGGTCACTCCCTTGCTCCCCAGGTCCCCAATAAGACTCACCACTGGCACAGCTATAGGGTCCAGATCTTTGCCTAGCTGGGCAAGCTAAAATCTCCAGCACCCTCTCTGTCCAACCAGTGCTTCATGTCCCTGCCCAAGTAGCTGACAAACCCACACTTTGAGATAAGAGTTTACACAACCACACAGACACTTCTGGGGAAGGCTGGCACAGGTTCTCCAGCTGTGTCCCCTTTTACCCAGACTATATGCTAGTAATTACTGCTACCATCCAGCTATTATCATCAGCTAGCCAAAGGCGTCCAATTATTACTGTGCAATATTATTATCCAATTGGTAAATGTGACTAAACAGTCAAAGCTTATTTGGAGTGTCTTGGACCGTAAACTCTATAAATATGCAATGTACTCTACAGCTCAACTTATCTCTACACAAAACAGCCACAGTTAAAAGGTTTTAAAATATTTAATAATAAATAATTAAAACCACAAGACAATACTTTCTACTACACATTCAGTGCTAGTCAAGAGAGTTCAGTGATCACACAGAAATACTGAAAAATTAATCAGTAGTACAGTTCTGACATCACAGAAAACCACTTAGTCTAAACTTTCTAATTCCTAGTTTTTGCTACAAAAACACACTTCTAAAATAACGTATTTACAGAGCAAGGCAAAGTGCTGTCTGTTGGATAGTCAAGGCAAAATGCTCAATAATCTCTGGTTCTCACTGTTTAAATTGAAACTGCAGTTCTGATACAACATTACATCATCTTTTACACGTTCCTGGTGTTCCCAGGCTGACAGAAAATGCATTTACATTCTTTTACACTTAAGGAAATAAAGGACATTCCACATTTAAATTCTGGTCATTAACTTTAGCCTTAAAACAATAGGCAGGATGCTTACTCCAGACTCATTGACTCCAAATTCTAATTTCAAAGGAACAGACATAAAATAATTTTAATTGCAAAGGACCAAGAAAAAATGCTTGACTTAGCTTTCTTTACAGCAGAAGGTGATGTTGCCACATTGTTTTAAGTTCAACATTTCACAGTATTTACAAATGATAGAATTATGTACCAAATCTATTTGACTAGGCTGGCAGCCTTCAAAAAAGGGATGACAGTGGCTATCTTTTACTCAGCTGGGACTAAGCCAGCATTCAGGTTTTGGTTGAATAGGGTGCCTATAGGTGCTGTAAGTTCCTGTCAGAGTTCATGTAGGATGCAGCCAGGGATGTTATCGGTCCCATGGAGGCTGTATTTTTTGCATTTGAGAGGGCAGTGATGACTTGCTCCCTAGAGATAAGGGGAGGGGGAGCAGGTGCTGGGGATGTCCTGATTTAATGATGGGGGAACAGAATGGTGAAGTTTTTGCTGAAGTTGTCTGCCAGCAGGTTGGCTACATCTACGGCATTTGTGTATGTGGTGTCCTTGACCACCAGTTAAGAGCAGATCTGAGTGCTTCCGTTGAGATTGCGGACATATGCGAAGAAGGCCTTATGATTGTCTTTAGTAGGTGTGACCAGTTTGGACTCAAAGATTGCTTTGGAGGATTTTACTAGTGCACTTATTTGCTTGTTCTGGCTAAGGAGAGATTGCTTCCAACCAGGCATCTGTTCCTTCTTGGTCCTAGACAGCAATTCTTTCCTTTTATTAGAGTTTATTTATTGCAAATGTCCACCAGACTGGTTTACTCTTCCTCGAGGAGGAGGATTTTTTCCTGTTGGGTATTCCTGATTCCATCCAGCTATATAAATGGCCGCAATGTTGCCACAGTTTGCTTTGTTGCCTCACAGCAAGAAGTTCTCCGGTTTGATTCTTGGCTGTTGTGCCTTCTGTGTGGAGTCCATGTCCTCTCTGCGGTCATGTGGGTTTCCTCTGGGTTCTCTTGTTTCCTCCCACATTTCAAAGACATGCAGTAAGGTGGAGTAGACACACTAAATTGGCCGTAGATTAGTGTCTGTGTGTGTGTACTAGTGTGTGGTAGTATGAACTACCATGGCAGGGCTAGCCACCTGGCAGTGTAAACTTTAATTAGAGATGATTGTAACTGCTGACGTGACACCCTGACCCCATGTGCAAAATGGGAAAAGGGTTGAGGATGGACGGATATAAATGCTTGTACAGTACTTTGGTGTAGGTTTAGACACTTGTGCCAGTTCCTACAGAGGGGTAGGGTGCTGTGAAGCTGTTTGTACTTTCCCTCAGGAGGTTGTAATTAGCTTTGGAGAAGTTTTTTTGTTTGACCCTAGCTGGGGTGGGGGTGAGGGGAGATGGTGACTTCGAAAGTGACCACTTTGTGGTCAGATCATACCAGGGAGGATGCCACTGTTGGGATGAAGCAGTGGTTACTCATGTTGGTTAATACCAAGTCCAAGGTATTATCACCTCCCGTGGGGGTGTCGACCAGCTGGTCCAAGGCATCTGCATTGACGAAATCAAGGAATCTCTGGGTATTTGTGTTTTGGCATGAGTAGTTCTTCCAGTCTATGGTTGGATAGTTAAAATTACCCAGGATCAGGGTAAAGGATTGAATCTTGATAGATTCAGAGAGGTCCAGATAGCTGGAGTGGGCATCTTGAGTCAAAGTTGGGTGCCTGTAGCTAGCTAGAAATTGAATAGTGGTCTTGTCAATAGTTAACTGCACCCAGAGTGTCTCCTTGTGCATCATACTGTTTGACCAGCCTAGAGATGTGTGCATCTTTAATATATTGAAACACCATCTCCTTTTGCTTTGCTGCCCACAGTCTGGGGTCTGAATGTATGATAGGATGAGTATCCTGGTATGGCTGGGGTGCTCTCCACAGCTTTGAACACATTTTTTGTGATTGCACAAATGTCAGCATCTTCCAAAGTTAAGAATGCTTGCAATGAGAGCAGTTTCATGTTTAGACTCCTAGCGTTTAGCAGGATGACCTTTAAATTTGCATTTTGATGAAATGTTCATGTTGCTAGTTTTTACCTCGTGGCATTGCCTAAAAAAGGCACTATGAGGGAGGCAAGAGCCTTTGCCAGAAGTCTGAAGCCCAAGGGAGACAGATGCAGGCCATCTCTGGTAAAGCATCGTGGTCTGTCGATCGTTTCTTCCCAGGCTGTCAGGTACTGGATCCCCTTGGAAAGACACCAGCAACTAAGCCAATTGTTAAAGTCAATCATTTTCTTTTTGTATTGAGGCATCATTCTGGGTGATGGTAGAATGCTGCTTAAGGCTAGGGACACACCTGCCTGGGACACATTCAGCGAGCTTGATCATGTCTCACTTCATATAGTCCAGGGAGGTACATTTCAAGTAATTTATCTTACATGGACTATGACAGAGTCATAACAGTAGTTGTTGAGAGATTTGAGTGCATGTGTGATACGGTGAATTCTGGCACCTGATAAACAACTAACTGTGACTTTCTCATTTTTCTGATGCAGCTGTAACCAAGGCTGCAATCAGGTCTGCCTTAGTCAGGTTTCCATGCACCAGTCCCCTAGCCTGGCACATCTCCACCAGCTGGCTCCTTGTCAGCTTTCCATACTCCCCTGCTGACAAGCTACCTGCTCACCCTGACTTACTAAGCTAATAAAAGAAATAAAACATTTGTGATCTGAACTCTGAGTATTCACTGCATGGCTGATTTAGAGTACAAAACACTTTAAAGCTCACTGTACACAAGCTACAGGATTCACTCTACACACACCACTACAAGCCAATTAGTATTTGCCAATTAATTAATATGTGATGTGGATATCCCACCACTGCCACCAATTAATATGTGACACCCGTACCCTGGCCCAGTAATCAAGGAGTCTCAATCCTCACCACTAACACCAGAGAGGGCATCCCATATATGAGGAAAGGATAACATATACACACAGTAAAGTGCAAGTTCCCTTAAGAGCACACAGAGATCACAGTCAGTCTGGAGCTGGTCACTCCCTTGCTCCCCAGGTCCCCAATAAGACTCATCACTGGCACAGCTATAGGGTCCAGATCTTAGCCTAGCTGGGCAAGCTAAAATCTCCAGCACCCTCTCTGTCCAACCAGTGCTTCGTGTCCCTGCCCAAGTAGCTGACAAACCCACACTTTGAGATAAGAGTTTGCACAACCACACAGACACTTCTGGGGAAGGCTGGCACAGGTTCTCCAGCTGTGTCCCTTTTACCCAGACTATATGCTAGTAATTACTGCCACCATCCAGCAATTATCATCAGCTAGCCAAAGGCCCTTAAAAGAGTGTCCAATTATTATTATCCAATTGGTTAATGTGACTAAACAGTCAAAGCTTATTTGGAGTGTCTTGGACAGTAAACTCTATAAATATGCAATGTACTCTACAGCTCAACTTATCTCTACACAAAACAGCCACAGTTAAAAGGTTTTAAAATATTTAATAATAAATAATTAAAACCACAAGACAATACTTTCTACTACACATTCAGTGCTAGTCAAGAGAGTTCAGTGATCACACAGAAATACTGAAAAATGAATCAGTAGTACAGTTCTGACATCACAGAAAACCACTTAGTCTAAACTTTCCAATTCCTAGATTTGCTACAAAAACACACTTCTAAAATAACTTCTTTACAGAGCAAGGCAAAGTGCTGTCTGTTGGATAGTCAAGGCAAAATGCTCAATAATCTCTGGTTCTCACTGTTTAAATTGAAACTGCAGTTTTGATACAACATTACATCATCTTTTACACGTTCCTGGTGTTCCCAGGCTGACAAACTGCATTTACATTCTTTTACACTTAAGGCAATAAAGGACATTCCACATTTAAATTCTGGTCATTAACTTTGGCCTTAAAACAATAGGCAGGATGCTTACTCCAGACTCATTGACTCCAAATTCTAATTTCAAAGGAACAGACATAAAATAATTTTAATTGCAAAGGACCAAGAAAAAATGCTTGACTTAGCTTTCTTTACAGCAGAAGGTGATGTTGCCACATTGTTTTAAGTTCAACATTTCACAGTATTTACAAATGATAGAATTATGTACCAAATCTATTTGACTAGGCTGGCAGCCTTCAAAAAAGGGATGACAGTGGCTATCTTTTACTCAGCTGGGACTAAGCCAGCATTCAGGCTTTGGTTGAATAGGGTGCCTATAGGTGCTGTAAGTTCCTGTCAGAGTTCATGTAGGATGCAGCCAGGGATGTTATCGGTCCCATGGAGGCTGTATTTTTTGCATTTGAGAGGGCAGTGATGACTTGCTCCCTAGAGATAAGGGGAGGGGGAGCAGGTGCTGGGGATGTCCTGATTTAATGATGGGGGAACAGAATGGTGAAGTTTTTGCTGAAGTTGTCTGCCAGCAGGTTGGCTACATCTACGGCATTTGTATATGTGGTGTCCTTGACCACCAGTTAAGAGCAGATCTAAGTGCTTCCTTTGAGATTGCGGACATATGCGAAGAAGGCCTTATGATTGTCTTTAGTAGGTGTGACCAATTTGGACTCAAAGATTGCTTTGGAGGATTTTACTAGTGCACTTATTTGCTTGTTCTGGCTAAGGAGAGATTGCTTCCAACCAGGCATCTGCTCCTTCTTGGTCCTAGACAGCAATTCTTTCCTTTTATTAGAGTTTATTTATTGCAAATGTCCACCAGACTGGTTTACTCTTCCTTGAGGAGGAGGATTTTTTCCTGTTGGGTATTCCTGATTCCATCCAGCTATATAAATGGCCGCAATGTTGCCACAGTTTGCTTTGTTGCCTCACAGCAAGAAGTTCTCCGGTTTGATTCTTGGCTGTTGTGCCTTCTGTGTGGAGTCCATGTCCTCTCTGCGGACATGTGGGTTTCCTCTGGGTTCTCTTGTTTCCTCCCACATTTCAAAGACATGCAGTAAGGTGGAGTAGACACACTAAATTGGCTGTAGATTAGTGTCTGTGTACGACTGTGTGGTAGGTATGAACTACCATGGCAGGGCTAGCCACCTTGCAGTGTAAACTTTAATTAGAGATGATTGTAACTGCTGACGTGACACCCTGACCCCATGTGCAAAATGGGAAAAGGGGTTGAGGATGGACGGATATAAATGCTTGTACAGTACTTTGGTGTAGGTTTAGACACTTGTGCCAGTTCCTACAGAGGGGTAGGGTGCTGTGAAGCTGTTTGTACTTTCCCTCAGGAGGTTGTAATTAGCTTTGGAGAAGTTTTTTTGTTTGACCCTAGCTGGGGTGGGGGTGATGGGAGATGGTGACTTAGAAAGTGACCACTTTGTGGTCAGATCATACCAGGGAGGATGCCACTGTTGGGATGAAGCAGTGGTTACTCATGTTGGTTAATACCAAGTCCAAGGTATTATCACCTCCCGTGGGGGTGTCGACCAGCTGGTCCAAGGCATCTGCATTGACGAAATCAAGGAATCTCTGGGTATTTGTGTTTTGGCATGAGTAGTTCTTCCAGTCTATGGTTGGATAGTTAAAATTACCCAGGATCAGGGTAAAGGATTGAATCTTGATAGATTCAGAGAGGTCCAGATAGCTGGAGTGGGCATCTTGAGTCAAAGTTGGGTGCCTGTAGCTAGCTAGAAATTGAATAGTGGTCTTGTCAATAGTTAACTGCACCCAGAGTGTCTCCTTGTGCATCATACTGTTTGACCAGCCTAGAGATGTGTGCATCTTTAATATATATTGAAACACCATCTCCTTTTGCTTTGCTGCCCACAGTCTGGGGTCTGAATGTATGATAGGATGAGTATCCTGGTATGGCTGGGGTGCTCTCCACAGCTTTGAACACATTTTTTGTGATTGCACAAATGTCAGCATCTTCCAAAGTTAAGAATGCTTGCAATGAGAGTAGTTTCATGTTTAGACTCCTAGCGTTTAGCAGGATGACCTTTAAATTTGCATTTTGATGAAATGCTCATGTTGCTAGTTTTTACCTCGTGGCATTGCCTAAAAAAGGCACTATGAGGGAGGCAAGAGCCTTTGCCAGAAGTCTGAAGCCCAAGGGAGACAGATGCAGGCCATCTCTGGTAAAGCATCGTGGTCTGTCAATCATTTTTCCCCAGGCTGTCAGGTACTGGATCCCCTTGGAAAGACACCAGCAACTAAGCCAATTGTTAAAGTCAATCATTTTCTTTTTGTATTGAGGCATCATTCTGGGTGATGGTAGAATGCTGCTTAAGGCTAGGGGACACACCTGCCTGGGACACATTCAGCGAGCTTGATCATGTCTCACTTCATATAGTCCAGGGAGGTACATTTCAAGTAATTTATCTTACATGGACTATGACATAGTCATAACAGTAGTTGTTGAGAGATTTAAGTGCATGTGTGATATGGTGGATTCTGGCACCTGATAAACAACTAACTGTGACTTTCTCCTTATCCAGCCTGGTGAGGGGCATATCTGTGTGTCTCACAATGGAGTCTCCTGCGACTAATATGTTGGGTTTATGGTTAGGCCTTAGTGGCAGTGAGGCACAGATGTGTGGACTACATATGGTATGTTGTGTGGCGGGCTGTGGAGTTTGCGTGGGTTTTTGCCTCAGAGGTCTCTTTTATTTGGGTATGTTTTTGTTGAGGACCTTTGCATAGGGAGGGTGTGTGCTGTGTAGGTGTGGGTGGTGTTAGAGGTGTGGTGTTTGTGTTGACAACCTTCTCAGTGCCAGATATACTGGCTTGTGAGGAAGAGAGCTTGCATCTCTCACAAATTGTGTTCCTAGGTATTAGTAGAGGGTTGTCCAAGCACAAGAGGCAGTTGCTACACTGTCTCAGGATGCCCATATCAACCAGACTGGTAGGAGAAACCATAGGAAATTGTCCATCCGTAATTGTCAGAATCTGAGGGAGAGAGGGCAGAGAGAGCTAATGGGGTAAAGGGTGGAAAGTATAAGAAGTGCTACTAAGGGAAAATTGGAAGCTGGAATACCTCACAATGGGTTAAAAACAGTGCAGCTGCGGTGTTCAATGCCCAAGCCAGCTCAAATGTGGGGCTTAAATACCACAAAAAATAGAAGACTAGTAACACAGAAATCTAGCCAATCCTGCTAGCCCCTGCTTTCTTTACCAATCGAGCTACTCCAGACAAGGTCCATACAGCCTTGCTACTCTCACGAACAGAGAAGACAGGCCCCTACCACCCTAAGATGGCTGCCAGAAACAGAGAAGGCAAACACAAGATGGCTGCCAGAAACACAAGATGGCTGCCAGAAATACAGAAGGCAAAAAAAAAAATAGCTCTCGATGCAGTAAACCTGTATCCAGACTATGCTACTCAATTTAAGGGCTAAGAACACACTAAAACTCACAGAAAAGCATAGATTAACCACTTACAGACAAAAGCAGAACTCACAGTATGAAAAATATAGTTAAACAGAAGAGATGTAGCCTATATATTCTCCCTTTAAGAACAAATCAAAATTTTAACTCCCCTGGAGTTTTCCCCTCATTCTTTTTCCTATCTTACTAACTGCTGAATGCCTCCCTAGATTCCCTTTTAGACCTTCATTCTGATAGCTCATTCAAAATGAACCCTGCCTGTGAAATGCTATTTAGATGAATGTTGTAGTGTCCTGCACTCTGATCACTACTGTCAAGGAAATGCTACTGCCGGGCCAGTTTCAGGTGGGATCAATACCACTAGATCATTTACTCTTTCACCACCAGCTCTATTCCTCCAGCTAATATTTGATACCATGGTTGCTAATGGCTGAAGTCCAGTATTTTATATTCTGCCTGCAGTGAACGTCCAATGTCATCTTTCTGTCCACTTAGCTATTCTTGGTCCTTCCTTACAATATTCCTCTATTGCCACACCTATCTTTGTGTCATTAGTATAGAGGCTGATCATGAAGGATAATGGAAACAGAAGAGGATTCAGTGGTTCTCCACTACTCAGTTTTATCACTCCTGATACTCTCGTCTCTCACCAAAATCCTTTGTGTCCTGACCTTAAAATATACTTCTGTCCATTTCCTCACTTTTAGTCTTGACCCCTACCCCTGCTGCTTTCCTTGCTAATACCTATATGGTTCCAAGTCAAAGGCTTTGGTTTACAATCCCATTGGCTTTCTCCAGTAGCCCAGTCATAAATATGGATCTGACTCAACTGACAGCTCCTATTGTTTATAAGCCATTTTGACTGTTATCCTGGGGAGATGTTTCTTAGGAAAGCAGCTGACTTTTCCATCAGAATGCTCTCCATGACCTCCCAGGCTACCACTTTTAGGTTAGGATTCTCTCTCTGTCATTCCCTGCTATCAGTTTTAGGTTAGCAGGCCTACAATTCCCTAAAATGTTCTGTTTTCCCTTGTACAAAAGTATTACTCTTCTTGCTACACTCAAGTCTTCAGGCTTTTCTAAACTGACCAGTGATCTTTCATTGAGGCTGGTCATGAACTCCACTAGTAAAAGGGACAAATTCCTGAGGACTCTGAAGGAAGCTGATCTGGTTTCTGTGCTTTATCCTCCCTTGGACAACTAGTTCTCACTACGCCTCATACATCTCTAACCTGATATTCATCTTTTGCCCCTCCCACTTTGCCTAGTGCCTTCTCCTCCCTCTCTTTTGTAAACGATTAGGTGAACTATACATTCAATGCCTAATGTTCATCCATGTCTTTTCATAGCCCTTTGGCCTTCCTTACTTAAAGCAAACTTGCTCAAAGAAGCATGTACACACAAAACAAAAAGAAAAAGTGTCAAAACACTGAGTAATCCACAAACTGGTAGGAAGGAGAACAAAAGAACAGTTGATTCACAGACTAAGCGCTTTCACACTATGTCAATAGGGCATCATCAGAGTGAATTAACACAAAAAACCTCTACATTTATATAACTCTAAAATACAACACGCCCACTACTAATTATAAAATGTTATGCCAATTAATTCTTAAAGAAATATAGTTAAAAACAATTGAACACATTAATAAATGTACTATAATATTAAATAACTGGATGACTAGATAAAAAAATATATAACCATGCACAAATAAATATAAATATACATAAATATGTGCAAATCCTACTATAAATAAATAAGTTAAGTTAAAAAACTATCATTAATACCTGGAGATATAGTGGCATTTGTCCTCAATTGCCATTCTAACTCCAAATTCTCTAGGTATAGGTTATCATCATCCTCTCTAAAATGGTCAACAATTATGTCAATAATAAAAAACAAGAATTTATTTAAACCCTCACATTTCACTGAATGATTATAAAGTGCACTTTCTTTCTTACTTTTTTAATGTCCTTTACATGCTCTGATATTCTTTCTTTCAATTTTCTAGTGGTTTTAAGCACATAGAAAGCTGAAAAGGTCAAACATAAATAACACATTTTCTTATTTTCTTATTATTAGAGAAAATGATCGTAAACTGTGTGTACTAGAAAAAGAAATAACTGAAATAAACAGTTTAAATAGTGACTTGCTGTTTGAAGCTAACAAGCATATACCATTCTATTTTTGTTGAAACAGACAAATATATGAAAGAAAATTTAGTCAGAAAACAAAAGAAAATATTAAGAGATACTAATGATTACATGCATAAAACTGTTTACCCTTTACCTAGCAAGCATGCTAAGGAACAAAATGGTTTGGCTAACAGTTCTGAAGATGAATTTAACAGGGACAATGAGCCATCAAGTGACACTGTTAACAATGACTTTTTAGAACAGCCTCCACTCCCAAGAAGGTCCAAGAGAATACAGAACAGACAATTGGAGGGGGTGGGACAAGGGAGGAATTCATTCTACCAACACCACCAGTGGAGGAGCTAGGTGTTAGTGACATTATGTTGAATGGACATAGTTCTAATTATGAAGGTCATTATAATGATGTGGTACCTGTTGACCAATTTGTATGCGACTATTTCTAAGAATGGTTTTAATGTGTATAATTTTTTGCAGCACACCATAAGTGAAGAATGCTGCAAAAAAGCAAATTATAAAAAAGCAAAAAATAAAATTATACACATTTTACAATAAAAAAATAATATCACAAAGATGGAACATAGAAAAGAAGATCAGTAAAGTAGAAGGTAAAAAAAAAATAGAAGTTGAAGTTATGGAGTGCATGTAAAGTGAAGGATTTGGTGTAGAAGGTCTAATACAGGTTACATCATAGCATGATGGAGGGAGTCCCCAAAGTAAGAAGAAACAGGAAGATCAGGAAACACCTGAAGAAGAAATGTGGGCATGGAAAAAAAAAAGAGATTTAATATGGTGTAATATTTATGCAAAGTAGAAATACAGGCAAAGGAACCCGGACACGCAAAACTTTACAATACAAAAAATAAGACAAAGAGGAAAAGTAGAAAATGAGATTAGTAACAAAGAAGTTAAAGAAATAGAAAATGAGGTTATGGAGTACTTGCAAAGTGAAGGATTCAGTGTAGAAAATCGAATACAGAAAGCACCACAACAAGCTAGAGCAATGGATATCCAAATTAAGGGGAAACCAGTGGAACAGGAAGCAATTGGTCAGGTGCCATATCAAGACATTTTGGAGCCTTCCACAGGAAATCAGCATAAATGTTCACTTGAAGCTAGACAGCAAGGAAAGGAACAGGAAACTGTGGAAACCCTGATGCAGTCAATGTTGAGGAGTGATAGGCCAGTGAGGTCCCATATGACAGAGCAACAAATGACACAGGATGAAATTGAAGAGAATGTGCCACAGGAAGATGCTATAGAACTTTCAACAGAATGCCTACAGGAAACAGAAAACAAGGGATGTGCCCTCAGTTTCGAAAAAAAAATGAGCTAAGAGAAGAGTTGCTTGATTTAATACACAAGGATAGATATATTAAGATCAATGAGAGAAACAGACTGCAGAAGGTCAATAAAACCCAAAATGGACATCTGATAAAACAAATGAATGTAGTAATTAGGACTCTCATTAGAGACCCATGTGATATAACAGAAGTAAACAGGCTAAATTACTGTGCTGATAAATTAATAACTGATAAAGTTCTACCACAAGAACACAGGGTAGTGAGGGAAAGGAAGGGGAGAAATCAAATACCATCATGGAAGTATTGAACAGAGAAAACTATAAAGCAGTTAAGACAAGAAGTGTCACTCTTAGAAGACTACAGAAGAGGGAATAGAGCAACAAAAACACTAAGAAAGACAGATGTGATAAAAGCAATACACAGTATTAGAACAGACCAGGATCTATCATGCACTATCGCAAATAAACTAAAAATTTCAGCACAGGCGGAAAAACTTAGAAGATACACAGATAAATATAAAGGGAAAGTACAAAATATCCCAAAAAAGTTTTATAGAGTCTTGGGAAATAAGGTAAAAGGAATTGAAAGACTGCCAAAAAAAAGAGGAAGCAGATACATTTTGAAGAAGTATCTATGAAGATCCTGTGGAACATAACAAATATGCTAAATGGATAGAAGTAGTAAAAAAAAATAAGAAGTTTAAAGGTACAGGATATGAAATGGGATGAAGTAACAGCAATAGAGATTGAAACAAAGTTAAAAAAAAACTTCTAATTAGAAAACCCCAGGCCCAGATGCAGTACCCTAACTTCTGGTTAAAAGTATTAACATCTATGCATGAGGATTTAGCCATGAGTAAGAACTATTTATATGCGTACCCTGAACAGACACCAACCTAGCAAACAACAGCCAAAGCAATGCTCCTACTTAAGTGTGAACCTGCAAGCTACCCTAAAAATTAGAGACCAATAACTTGCCTTCCGACGACATATAAACTATACACAGGAATTGATGCTGATAGGGTTTATAGTCACTTAGAAGAAAACTCAATTATGGTGGTAGAAAAAAAGGGGCAATAAAAGAAAGCCATATGAAACAAAGGATCATTTGTTGTTAAATGATGTCATACTGGAGAACTGTAAAAAGGGAAAGAATTTAAGTATGGCATGGATTGACTATAAAAAAACATTTGATAATATCCCACATCCATGGATAAAAGAGTGCTTAAAAATGTATAAGATGCACCTTATACGGATTGACTACATTACAGTGACAAAGAAACAGACCACTTTGCAATTAAGCCATGATAAAGGACAGATTATTATCCCAGGGATAAAAATTCAAAGGAGGATATTCCAGGGTGACTCTCTGTCACTGTTGCTATTCTGCCTTGCCATTAACCTATTAAGCTGTTTACTTAACAACTTAGGCCAAGGCTACAATTCCTAAAAAAAACAACAAAGTGTAAAGACTTCTCATATTCTTTTTGTCGATGATATAAAACTATATAGCTCATCACGACGAACTGAAAGCACAGCTGCAGGTTGTCAAAACTTTTTTAGATGATATAAGAATGTCATTTGGTCTCGATAAGTGTGCAAAAGCAACCTTTGAATCAGGAAAACTGCAGCAACAGGAAAACATCAGTTTGGGACAAGAATGTGATACACCTTGAGCAAGAGGGAGTGTATAAATATTTGGGAACTGATGAAGGATCAACAATAAAACATGAACAAATGTGAATAAAACTTAGTAAGGAATACCTTAGAACACTAATTCTGAAAACAACGTTGACATCTAGGAACAAAATCCAAGCTATAAACCAATTTGCTCTTCCTGTCCTAACTTACAGTTTTGGAGTGATTAACTGTCTCCAAAACGTGTTGGATAGATTAGATAGGAAAACAAGAAGGATGCTTCATGCTCACCAGATGATTTATAAAAATCAGTGTATACCAAGATTATATATTCCCCATTCTGAAGGAGGGATGAGCCTCCTTGAAATTGATTACATGTATAAATCTGCAATCATGGGACTCCACACACATCTTCTGACCTCACAAGACCCAAATGTAGTGAAAGTTTTGAAAAAATTAGGAGAATAAATCTAAGATGACTTATCTGCTTAATTTAGCAGAAGCATATCGGCATCAAGCAGGAATGGAATTCAAACCAGTAGATAAAAATCAGGCAGCAACTGAATGTGCCAAAAAACAAAAGAAAGAATATAAAGTGAAGGACCAGATGAGAAGGCAAGAAATGAGGAAAAAGCATAAATACAATTGCAAGTACAGAAAACTTCTGCAAGAACCTCATGTTGATGAGGAACGAACATAGGACTGGTTAAGGAGAGGCAAATTCAAACCAAGAGATGAAAGGTTAATATTGGCAGTGGGCTACTTACACATTGGTTTACAAAGTCCATTGAACATGTGGGAGAAACAGACATATATAGGTTTTGTAAAACTGAATTGGAAACAGTCGCTCACCTTGTTGCTGGTTGTGACATACTAATGGCAGAAGGACTGTATACTGAAAGGCATAATAATGTGGCAAAGATTGTTGCACTGGGGATTATGCAAACATTATGGTATTGAAGTGACTGAAAAACACTGGAAACATGAACCACAAAGCATCATAGAAAATGAAGTTTATATCACATGGGATCACCCATTACCAACAGTTCAAAAGATAGATGCTAGAAAACCAGATATACTGGTACAAGAAAAGAAGACAAGAGTAACATTGATTACTGAAATTGCCACACCCAGTGACTACAGTGTCTTGCGTGCAGAGAGAGACAAAGTCATAAAATATCAGGATCTGCAGGCAGAAAGGAGAGCAATGTGGAAGAAAGATACCCAGACAGTTCCAATTGTAGTAGGAGCAACGTGTCTTATAAAAAAGAATCTACAATCGTATTTAGATACGTTACCAAACCATGTAACTCCGTACGAATTGCAGAGTCATTACTAGGCATATTGAGGGTGCTGCAAAGAGCACTTTTGACTGACAAAGATTGAAACAATACTAATTTACGAACTTACATTGTACTTTCACTTAGGAATGGGGTCCATTCCCATCATGGTATTAGAAACCCAAAAGATTTGGAGAAATTAAAAATAAAGCATACAATGTTATAAGTTGACAAAAAGCATCACCATGAAATTATTGCATACCACTGTCTTGGTAAAGACCACATCCATAACTTTGTACAATTCCATATTTACTGGATGAACCCTTCATGGTCCAAGACTTTAATCATCTTCCCTTCCTTCTAGATCCTGGACCTCTTCTCTTGAAAGATTTAGACCCAAATGCATTTAACCCTCCTCTTTGTAACCCGCAAGTCTCTCATCCTCCTCCCTTGAAATACCTGGGTGCTGACGCTTTCTACTGATCCAGTAACACTGACCCCTTCCCACTACCTTAACAGTAAGGGCGCTTGTCCTGACTTCTAACCCACACCGTCCCTTTGCTTTCACAAGTGGCATGCTCCTCTTCCTCAAATTTGATACCTTCTGTTATGCAGATTATTCCTCTTGCATTCCTCCACTCTATAATTCATAAACAACTTGTACTGACACATCTCCATGTCTTTCCTAGGCTCCCACTTTTACTGATGGCCATTATTTATTTGGCACCATCAGCATTCACTCTTTCCTTTTACAACAATGCTTGCAATTTCAGCATCCTTCCCAGACTCCATGTGGTGCATTATAATGTTATCCAGCCATGCTCTGAGTCAACATTGTTTAATTCTGTGCTATATTCTGCATTTATCATCAACCCCTGCCCAGTGCCTAAGCATCTACTCCTGATCCTGCTTCTGTCACACAATGTCCCCTATACAAACACAAACTTCCAATTCAGCTTTGGACACTGTTCCCCTTCTGTGCTAAGATGAAGCCTTCCACTGGCACTCATCTGAGGTGTCTCTAGCAGACCTCTCCCCCCATCCTCCTATCAGTCTTACACCATTCTTGTTATCCACCACTGTAGGCAGTCATTATACTCCTAACTACTTTCCTTTCTCCACAAACTAGCTGCTCCCTAGACAACACTTCTGATAAATATGCCTTCAAATCCCCTTTCTACACTGAAATCTGTCTGCCATCTCCCTGGCCATGGCTTGCTACATCAATGGACTCTTCTGACAGCTGACTGGTGCAGCTTCACAGCATGCATTCACTCCTCCTCTGTGGTGGTCTCTTTGTGACCTTTTCTAAGGTTTAAGCTAAAAGATGATTTTATTACAATTTTACCTATACTATCTGCCTTGCCAATATTCTTAATTTTTGGGAAGACACAGTCTCATGTCACACACACATTTTTATGCATATCCACTGGTCTATTTTCTCTGACTTCTTGCCCCACATGACCACTCCTCCTAACTGCAGCCTTCTCCTTTGGCTACTCCATCTCTAGGGCTCATTACTATTTCTGTTCTCTCTGCTGCAACTTATGCCTTTAGTGTCCTTTCTGCATTCTTCCTATAAGACATGCACAGTAATTTTCACTCTTGGATCATTCTCTTCTTTTTCTTAATTTCTTTTTCTTCTTGTATTCCCTTCTGTTTCTCTCATCCTCTTTTGTTAATCCTTCACCACACTAAGCATCACTTTGCTGTCATATCCCTCATTCTGAAGCCCTCTGTCAGTTGCAGCTGAATGACCTTCTTGTTCACTTCCCTCTTGCTCATCCCCTGGTGGTGTCTTTTTCATGGCTATTTCTGGTTCTACACACCATCATTCATGCTTGCCATCTTGGCCCCATAACTCTCAATCTCCACACACTGAAAATAGGTACAAAGGCCCTTGAAAAGTACGAACACACAGACAAAGATATGGATGTCTAATTAGCATGAAAATGAATATCAAATAGCATACAACTCTTCCCACTTCCAGTAAGAATGCTGGATGCTACTCAGAAAAGCATCATTGAAAAACAGTGACAAGAATGATAGCACAATTTAAGCACATTATCACACTGACAGTGTAAAATTTGTAGACTTTAAATTGCAAAATTCAACCTCACAAGATTACTTACTTTTGCTTCTGAAAAAGGGAGACAGAAGACCGGATTGAATAATGAGTGTAATTGAAGAGTTTTTTGGAGTATTGTATGTTGACAGGTTAATTGTTTAATTGTCTGAATTGATTTGGAATGCATGTAATATATATATCAGTGATATATATATATATATATATATATATATATATATATATATACACACACACACACATACATATATATCAGTGTTTTTCTGCCATTATGTATTAACTCCTGGAAGGCTGTGTTGCCGAAGCGCTACAGTGTTTTGTATTAAAACATTTATACTGCTTTCGTGTGCAGTGTATTTTTCACTGGCAAATGGTTTTTATTTGCTACTTTTTTGAAGTAGTTTATTGCGATAGAAGATATGTGTCTTCTTTAAATGATTTGTGCCAGTTGCAAGTTGGTCATGCAGTGTGGTTTTCTGAGTACTAGTATGATGAGAGAAATTCAGAAAATTGTGTGAAATGGTAACTCAAGCCTGTAAATAGGGCAAACCTCCAAAAATAGTTATATTGGTTTAAGCACTTGGGCTTCAGACCAGTTGTTTTACATTAAGAAGGTTTGTGGACTGCATTGTTTTGGCAGGACAGGTAGCTTGCATCCTTCTAAGTTGTGAATTGTCGATTGAAGGCTCAGTGTCTGTTATTCTAAAAGCGCATTAGTTCTGGTTTAAGCACTTGGGCTTCAGGCCTGTTATTTTACATTAAGAAGGTTTGTAGTCTGCACTCTTGTGGGAAGAGAGGCTAGATTCTGTACTTCTGAGCTGGGAATTACTGGTTAAAGGTTTATTGCCCCAGCTTATTTGATCTGTTTCTTTCTGAAATTTGTGCACCTTGTTTGCTGTAGCCCAGAAGTTAGCAGTTATTAGCCATTTTGGACCAATTTCTATCTGTCTAATTTCCCTGCTATAAAAAAGGCATTTGCGCGCCAGTTAGCTAGGGTTAAACTATTCCCGGCTCCACGAAGTCTCCCCTTCAATTTTTCCCTTAGAACTAGACAAACTTTCAACTTAGGCACTCAAACCATTCATTTCACAGCCCAGCACTTGCTCAAAACTCATAGAAAGCACTAATTAACCCTAGCACTAGACCTCCTATACTGTCCAGAAGGACAAGGTTCTCCATTCGTTCCTACCAGCAAATCAGTAAAACAGCTCACTTTACCTATTCAGGCATGTCCAAAGGGCAGTTTCAGGTGTACTCTCCAGTCCAACTGGTGAATCTGGGCATTTTGAGGCAATGTTACAACTGCCTCATGTACACAGACAACCCTCTCCTCCTACTACCAAACATTAATATATGCGAGAGATGCAATTATACAGCCAAACCAGAGACAAAGCTCTCTCAACCCAAGACTGGAACTGACAGTCAAGAGGAGAAGGAAAATACTTGCAAAACACCACCAGTCTCACCTAGACCTACTAAACCAACACTGGCAAATAACACACACAAATGCATGAAAACATACTCGGAGGCTCTAAATAAAAATCTGCAAAAGCAACAGAGACCTCCAAAGCAGACACCCAAGCAACCTCCACACCCCATCACAAACCATGAAACACATACTTCACATAATCAGTGTGCCACGCAATTACAGCCCTTAAGGCAAAATAACACACCCAACACACTAGTAATATGTGACTCCATAGTCAGGCACACTGATGTCCCACTAACTAGGCTGGACAAGGAGAAGATTACAGTTAGCTGCCTGTCGGGTGCCAGGATCTGCTACATAACACAAGCACTCAGGTTACTCCAGAACAAGTACAAATACGACTCTGTCATTGTCCATGTTGGCATGAATGACCTGAGATGTACCTGCCTGGAATACATGAAGAGAGACATGGAAGAGCTCTATGATCACATAGCCCAGACCGGTACATGACCCTGACCCTGAGTAGCATCCTGCCCTCACCAAGAATGATGCCACAGTATAAAGAAAAAAATTATCAATTTCAACAATTGGCTAAGTTTCTGGTGTCATTCAAAGGGGATCCAGTATCTGTCCACCTGGGATGACATGCTCGATAAGCCATGTTGCTTCACAAAAGACGGCTTGCACCCTGTCACCCTTAGGCTTTCGAATACTGGCCAAGGCTTTTGCTGCCCCCATAGTGCCTTTTTTCAGCAAGGCTCAAAAGACAAACCCACCACCATAAATAGTACAAGTAACCAAAAACTGAGGGTAATGCTACTCAATGCCAGAAGTCTAAACCTCAAAATGTATGCACTCGAGGCACTCCTCAGTATGTTGAACATCGATATCTGTGCAGTAACAGAAACCTGGTTTAAGGCTACAGAGAGCACCCCAGCACTACCAGGCTATAACTCACACCATACTTTTTGACCACAGAACCCGGACCGAAACACAAAAGGCAGGGGTGTATCCATATTCATCAAGGATACCCACACCTCCAGGTTAGTGGCATAGCATAATGCTTCAGGGATCATCCATGTGCAACTAACCGGGCAAAACTGCAATTCAAATTGTAGCTTGCTACAGATCACCCACCATGACCCAGGACCCCCATTCCGCATTTCTGACTACACTGGAAAATATGAAGGTCCTACCGAACGCCCTGATATTGGGTGATTTCAATTACCCAAACATTAACTGGGAAAATTACTCAAGTACTAATTCCCTTGCCCAACGCTTCCTAGAATTTATAAACTCAAATGCCCTGGATTTACTGGTCAACATCCCCACCAGAGGTGACAACATATTGGACCTGGTCATCACCAACATGGGTGACTGGTGTTCTACACCAGAGGTCAACCCCTCGCTGATTAGATAAGACCATAGACTAATCACTCTGGATATCCACATTCTGCCCCCAGCCCCAATCAAGGAAACTACTGTGAAAAACTTTTCAAAAGCAAACTTCACGTTATTTAAGATTTAAGGTGGAAAGGTTCACAGCCCCCATGCTAAAGGACAATGCTGTCCAAGCTGCTGAATCCCTTACAAAGGCACTCTATGAGCACCTGCAAGAATGCATGGACCATGCTATCCCAAGCAAAACCAAGACTCACTCCCTCCAAGAAAAGGAAACCAGTCTAGTGGATCCCTGCCATAAACAAGCTATACAACAGAAGGAGGAAACTAGTACAGAAAAGAGTAAAATCCCAAGAAGGAAAGACATCTCTGATCAGTATCAGCAAGAAACTACAATCCCTCATAAAAACATCTAAGGCTAGCTTCGAAAGAAAAACTGCCAAGGATTCCAAAGATAACCACAAATCGTTCTTTAGCTATGTCAAGAACCTAAGTGGAAACTCTCAGATCTGCTCTGAGTTAGTGCAGAATGGCACAAAATACACTGAATCGACTGATATTGCCAACATTCTGGCAGACAGGTTTAATGCAAACTTCACCCCCTAAAGAGCCCATAACTTTACCGGAAGAATGTAGAGCTCCGGCAATCACTGACACACAGGTTAAAACAGTCCTATCCAAAGCCAAAAATAAAGCTTCAATGGGACCAGACAGTGTTCCAGGCTGTCTTACACAAGCTCCAAAATGAACTAACTCCTCACCTAAACACACTGTTCAAACTCAGCCTCTCTAAAGGCTACATACCCATAGAGTGGTGCACAGCAACAGTTATCCCGTTCCACAAAGGTGGAGCCACAATGGACTCCGGGAACTATCGCCCTATAAGCCTGACTAGCCTGGTCTGCAAGGCTATGGAACGCATCATCATGGAACTCATTAACAGAGACATTGGGAACCTTCAAACATTGGACCCTACCCAGTTTGGCTTTGTTAAGGGCAGATCATGCCTCCTAAACCTGGTGGACTTCTTTGAGACAGTTACCAAGGCTTTAGATGAGGGAAAGGAAGTCCACACAGCCTACCTAGACCTTGCAAAGGCTTTTGACACCATTCCCCATTCTGGTATTATAGACAAGCTCACCAGCCTGAACATAAACCCCTATGTCATGAGATGGGTTGCCAATTGACTCACAGATAGAACCCACATGGTGAGAGTTGCAGGCTCTAGGTCCTACTCTAAACCAGTTACAAGTGGCATCCCCCAGGGCTCAGTCCTGAGACCTCTCCTGTTCGGTATATACTTCTCAGAGGCACAGGCAAGCACAGGAGGACTATGGTTGACCAAGTTTGCAGATGACTGGAAACTGAGGGCCATAACTGACTTTCCAGTTGATAGAGACATCCTCCAGAAGGGTCTCACTGAGACAGATACCTGGTGTCAAAATCATGGCCTCAAGCTAAATGCCAAAAAGTGCATAGTCATCCCCTTTGGAAAAAACAAAGTACACGCAAACTACCACATACGTGGTAGTCCCCTAAATACAGAAAATGTAATAAGGGATCTGGGGACCCAAGTAGATAGTAATCTCTCCTTTGATAATCATATTGCCATGGTGGTTAGAAAATCCTTCTATGTGGCCAACCTAATCACAAAAGGGTTTGCATCTAGAACAAAGGAGGTTATTGTGCCCCTCTACTCGTCACTCATCAGACCCATCCTAGAGTACAACGCCCCATTTGGGATGCACCTTACAAGACACCTGCAACAGCTGGAAAGACCAGAGAGAGATACCTCACCAAGAGGATTACTGGCCTCAAACAGATGCCCTATACAGCCCGACTGAAGAAACTCCAGCTGTAGTCAGTTGCATACCGCTTACTTGGGTTCCTATCAGCAGACCAAAGATGTAGGTTTTCAAATGTGTCTTGGTTGAACTGACAAAACCGAAATTGCAAAATATCAAAGCGGCATGTAAGCGAATTCTTTCCCTGGGAAAGAATTTGCTTGGCCGCTTCGGTACTTTGCCATTTTCGGCACTGTAGTGCGGTCTCGGAGTTTGTATATTTAAGTAGGGGGGGGTGTGCAGGGCGAAGGCCCCCACTTAATCTCATGTTTTAATGTGCTTTCTTTCTTTTCTTTTTTTTTGTTGGAACAGCGATTTTTTTTCCCTTGGAAAAAAATTGCTGTTCTGACAGCTCGGTTTTGTAAGCTTTCGCTTATATGGGGTTGATTAATTACCATTCGCTTACCTAAGCGTTCGGTGATCTAATATAGACCCGCTTCCTCAGAGGTGATCTCTGCCTGACATACAAGGCCATGTCTAACCCAGAATTGATGGACATGCTCCACCTAAAAAAAAAACAAATCCCCAAGAGCCACATGCTCTAGGGATCTAAACCTCACCAAAACGATAAATAGAGGATGTGCTGGAAGGATAGATTCCTGTCCCAGAGATTCCCCATGCTATGGAACAGGATTCCAATCTATGTTAGGCAGAGCCCCTCACTAGCACTCTTCAAGAGAAACCTTGACGAGTGGATGGGAAACAGAAAATTTACCCCAGGGATCACTGCAGTGGCTCTGCTGAACAGAGGCACAGGGAACTAATGGCTCTGCTGGACAGAGTCACAGGGAACTAATCTAAGGGGGTGGCAAAAGCCAACACATGCTGGCTAGGCTTATAGATGCCCTCGGACAGATAGCCTAGTACTTATCTATGAACCTATAAGGAGCAGGGGGTAAATCAGACCTGAAAATATGTACGTTATTCCAAAACAGGAACAATTAAGAGGTCTTCTTACCTCCTTTCTCCTTGATGCCTTTTTTGGCTGTTGTTTCCTCCACCTTCTCCCTTCATTTTCTTGTATAGTTCAACTCTTGTCTGCATTCTAAGTACAACTTCTATGTCCTCTTATCCTCTGCCTATCTTCTTCCTATTTTATCCCATTCTGCCTTGTCTCCTGCGTACACCTTCAACATCTTTAGCCATCCACTATCCACCCCGTCCCATGGCAGCCTGAACTGCTTCTTTCGTCTTATCCCATTCTTGGATCTCATTTTTTTCTTTTTTTCTTTATCAAAACCTAACTAGGCCTTTTCTGTCTCAAGTGTTTTCACTGAGACATTTGTTAACCAAGAAAGGGAACTCATCCACACTTAATCTACTTTAGCAATGAACACAGCTGTACAGAGCAACGGTAAATGAAATACAAAGGGGCAATTCAGAGTGGAAGAAAACCCATACAAGCTCTTGCTGAACATGCAAACTCCACAAGGACAATGACCAAAGGCCAAGACTGAGCAACAAACCCTGGAACTGTGAGGAAAAGGCCTTAATCATGTGAATCTTGGCAAAATTGAAGGCAGCATCTGCATTCAGTTTTCAGCATTTGGTGAAGTTCTCTGATGGCTAGTCTTCATGTATTTTTTTATTTTGCTTTTTTTAGCGAGTTTATCTGACTGAGTTTAGTAAAAAAAAAATCCTTTTCAGCATAGGCCTGGGTGGAAAACATCCAACATGTGGGGGGTGGCATAATGGTCGAGGCGTTTACCTTACAGACACAATATGCAGGGTTTAATTCTCAAGTGGGATAACTGGCAAGACTTAAAATGGCCAACAAAGGCAGTTAGCCTAATGCAAACCTGCATTACAAACATTTTTAGACAGACATTTGGTAATCTACATGGACAGACATTAAGTAATTTACATTAACAATTACCTATGTTTGCTAATTAAATTACATTCATATGAAATGAAGGAAACTATTCCAGAATAAAAGACACTTATGCATTTAATACATGTTGAAACTTTAAAGAGGAGTGTTAGTAGTTTTATCAGACAGACAATAAATAGTTCTTGTGATTAGTAATTAGAAATTCAAAGAAATGGAAGTGAGGGAAGGAACTTGGTAGGGTAGATTATGTAATATTGTTGTTAAGAAGTGGGGTGTTAAACAGGTTCAGAGAGAATAACATATGGCTATCATAAGGATTATATATTAGAAGTACAGAGGGAGTGGTGAGCAGTGTCATAAAACTATGTATATGGTTGGAAGATGTTAGCAAAACTATTCAGGTATTGATGAAGACAGGTTGTGGGGAACAGGGTTCTGAGTGAAAAGGCATTCTTTGATGGTATGGCAAGCTGGAGATTACAATGACATTTATCCTGGAGATGCACAGGAGTCGATCCACTGATTTGACAGGTGAAGTTTAATTGCGTTTTAAAATGATCTAACCTTATTTTCATAAAATGATGACTAAGTAGAAATAGGATTACCAAAATACGGCACTCTCTTGGGCAATGCTTTCATCTTTTTGGAGTTGCTGTTCTGATGGTGGCCCATTGTGACATGCAGTCAGGGGCAGCAGCTGAGAGAGAAAGTTTTCCCTCATAATAATATGAATCAAGTTATTAATTGTAGGTTGTTGCTGCCTTTTTATACTGCCATAGCCATTTCCCCTTACAAACTACATGTCTGCATAACTGTGGAAATTGATGTGTCTTTCTTTTTGTTTACCCCTCTATATTAGAAGGACTCATGACTCTTGGCTGAAGGAGCAATTTTAAAGTTATTGAAAGGCCACTAGGATAATTATTAACGAACACAGCTTTCTGAATCAATAAGTATTATACACATCCAAGTGGCCATTCTCTAACTTTGTCATTTTTATTTAATTTAATTAGTAAATGACTCACCAGATTAGATCAGTAGAAAACCCCAACTTAAAATCATCACTATGCTAGACAGTCCACAAAATCATGGGAAATGTCTCACAAGTAAAAAATTAAGGAAATACTTTATTTTTTTAATACAATCAGCACATCGCCAAAGAAGAATTCTGACTCTGTAAAGGCAGCAACCATTTTGGACATTCTGCAGGTAAGTATACACAGTTACACACAATCTCTAATCAGTGAGCCAATATGCTGCCTTGCTCTTCATGACCTTAAGGTCTTATCTGCCAACAGCTGCTTCTTTAAGTTCTAGCAAATTCCTACTCATCACTTCAGTAATGTTATTTGTGCATCTTAGCCTTTCCCGCCCTTTTTTCTTTTGACTTTAATCTTTCCATAAAGAATCTTCACATTATGTGTCCAAAGTATCTGAGTTTTTAGTTTTTGCTATCAGATCTGAACTGTCTGATTTTATTTCCTTAAGCATTGACTGATTTGATCTTTTTGAAGTTCACAGAATTCTCAAAACATGACATTTCAAAAGCACTGATTTTATGGTCTTACTTGGATTGGTAAAACCCTATCCTTTGATCACAAGGTAGCACCATTTGTCAGGAAATCCTTCTATCTGGTATAGCTGATTGATAAGGGAATATCATGCAGATCTAAAGACATTATTGCTCCTGCTCCCTTGTATTCAAAACTAATTAAACTGATAGTGCAATTATAAAATACTACACCCTCTTTGGGATGTACTTCATAAGACATACCAAACAAAAAGACACCAGAGATTCCTAACAAAGAGGATCATAGGCTTAAAATCCCAAAAGCTGGAAGAAAAGACTAGGCTAATTTAATCAGAGCTTCTTTGTGCCTGGCTTGGACCCCTGTGATCTTAGGTTGTTTTCACACTATTGTGATATTTCCTTACCTCGTCTGATACTGCAAAAGCTGTTCTGAGTTTGCCTAAGTTCTCCTGATTCTGCCAAAATATTTCTAAGTTTTGCAAAGTTTTTGTGTATTGTGAACATTTCTCGGGGTTAGTGAACTTATTTCCAAGAATTCCTGATATTGCAGGAATTCTTACTTCTGTTATAAAACATTTATTACTGCATTTGTGCTCAAAACCAGTTTGTTTTACATTAAGAGGGTTCTTTTGCACTCTGGTGGAGCAGAGAGCCAAATTCAACCCAAATTCAATCCATCCTAGGTGGGAACTAATGGTCGATAACTTATTCTTTTACCTGATTGGCCTGATGTTTTAACTTTATAAAAGTCTTTCATCCTGCTGGTATAAAAACCTTACATTTTTGTGAGATTGTGCTCATTTATTCAGAGCTTCCATGGGCCTGGCTTCAACACATGACTACAAGACCTAGATTGCTTCTAAAACTATCTGGACCTACAAAGCTGATACAAGAATAATTTTTGCACTTGCTCTGTTAAAGTGACATTTAACACTTCTGTGATGCCTTTATTGATTTAGTTTTATTACTGTTTTTCAGCCTGCACTTGTTAAAGAAACTCCATCTGTTCAATACTGTCCTAGTCATGGGCTGTTTTAAAAGTATTCTGATATTTCCTAACCTGCTTTGATACTGCAAAAGTTGTTCTGAGTTTGCCAAAGTTCTACTGAGTCTGCCAAAATATTCCTAAGTTTTGCAAAGTTTTATAGGGTTTAACTTTATAAAAGTGTTTCATCCTGCTGGTATAAAGCCTCAGTTCCCCATGCTTGCATATAATCAAACCTCTCCAATTTAAAATCCTCTAAAGGAAATGCTCTCCATAGTCTCCCACTGCTCACAGCTGCTTGGAAGAGTTGCCAGTTTGTGCAGAGTGGTACCACTGTAGGTTAAATAGTATACTACTAAATACATTACTTTTACCTTTAAGTGACTTTCCCTTGCTCTTTCCCATCTAGAAATTGTGTTTCATTGCCTTACATAGCTTAGGTTAAATTTGGATGTGCTGAATCTAGGCTGTTTGATATCACTGTGCTCTTAAACCAGCCATCTTGCATTAAGAGGGTCTCCCTGTACCCTTGTGGCAGACGTGTTTAGCTCAGTACCCATCTGAGTTGGGGATTGCTGGAAAAAGGCTCAGTTTGGGACTTTCCCATTGGTAGTTGTGTTATAACTGTTTAAATTTGCCTGTATACAAGTCTCACATTTGAGTGGGTTTACCAGAGCTGCTCAATGCTTGGCAACTTTAGCCAGAGGTCTGGAGTGCATCTACACTGAAATCCAATTTTAAGCAGCACTGCATTTTGTTAACTGTATTTAACTGAATTACTGCTTCAGTTTTGCTGTTTGTGACCAAGTCCAGCTAGCCCACTTCCTTCCCAAATATCACATTCACAAAAATTCAGCCACAATGGATGGGCAGTCTCCCATCACTTCCCCTGCCAGTTTGATTGACATGGGCATCTTGAGGCAATTTAGCAACTGCTTCATATACACTGACGACCAATGACTCCTAAAGCAAACTAACATCCTATGTGAGAGATGCAAATACACTGTGGAAATGAGTCAATTCTCTCACATTAAAACAAACCAGACATCAAAAAGGTTGGCAAGCACACACGCTTCACCTTTCAGGCAAACCTCACCTTTCACACAAAATAAGGTCACAACACAAACTTACATATGTGGAGGTACTCACTAAAAGCCTACCAAAAGAACAGAGATCTTCCAAATACTCACCACTAAACAAAAAGAAAACACTAGACATAACGCACACTTGTGTCTCAACAAATAAGCCCCTGAGGCAACACACATCAACTGTCTTGGTCATAGTGACACACACAGATATCTCCCTCACCAGACTGGACAAGGAAAAGGTTACAGTCAGCTGTCTACCAGGTGCCAGGATCCAAACATCAGGCATGCACTCAAGTCACTCAACGACGAATACTGTTATGACTGTCATAGTCCATGTTGGAATGAATAACGTGAGACATACCTCTCTGGACTATATGAAGAGAGACATGATGGAACACTCTGACTGTGTGTCCCAGACAGGTATGTTCCTAGCCCTAAGCAGTATCCTAACCTCACCAAGATGATGCCGCAATATAAACAAAACATGACTGACTTCAACAAGTGGCTTAGCTTCTGCTGTCAGTCCAGGGGGATCCAATATTTGTCAGCCTGGGAGGATATGGTAGACAGACCTCGCTGCTTAGCTAGAGATGGTCTGCAATTGTCCCTCTAGGCTTTCAGATACTGGCAAAGGCCCTTGTCTCCCCACAGTATCTTTTGTAGACAATGTCAAAACATTTTCCAATATAACAAATCTAATAGAAACAAGCTCAGAATCATGCTGCTTAATGCTAGGAGTTTAAACACAAAACTGCACTCCCTGGAAGCACTATGCACCTTGAAGGATGCTGACATCTGTGCAGTTACTGAGACATGGTTCCTGGAAGCACTCCTCACCTTGAAGGATGCGGACATCTGTACAGTTACCGAGACATGGTTCAAGGTTGCTGAAAGCACCCCGGCCATGCAAGGCTACAATGCCTTCCACAGGTTCAGACCTCAAAATGAGCATAAAGGAACCAAAGATGGAGGTGCATCCATCTTTCCTTAAAACTATACACACTTTGAGACTGGTCAAACAGCATGACTTTCTCGAACTACTCCATGTCCAATTAACTACTAGGAAAGTACCATACCACATCATTGCTAGGTATAGATCCCCCACCATGAACCAGGATAAGCACACAGCCTACCTCGATTTACTGGAATCCCTCACCATACAACCCAACACCCTAATCATGGCAGATTTCAACTATCCTTTCATAGACTGGGGGACATACACAAGCAAAATCATGCTCGCTCAGTGGTTCTTGGACTTTGTTAATCTGTTAACACAAATGCTCTGGAATAGATAGTCTGCAACCCCTACTAGGGTTCTAATGTTCTGGGCTTAGTACTACTACACCAACATGAGGGATCACTGTACTTCCAATGCGTAAAGCCCTCCCTGGTTAGGTCAGACTACAAATTGGTCTTGTTTGAACTAACTGCTGGAACTGACACACTCACAGAACAAAAATTATAAAAAAAAAACTTTACCAAAGCTAACTACAGCTTACTAAGCGATGGTATAAAAAGCTTCATACCACCTGCAATTGCAGACATCAATGATCACTATGCAGAACTACATGCAAAAGCCCTGTAATAACACTTAAGTAGCTGAATAAACTCTGCTGTACCTGACCAGATCAAAACCAGGTCTTCCCATAAAAACAAGTCACCGTGGTAGACAAAGTATAAACAGATTATATAACAAGAGGAAGAAACTGTTGTGCAAAAACAAGAGGGATATCACTCTGCAGAGGAATAGTTCACTCCTAAGCCTAAACAAGAAAATCAGAATTCTTGCAAAGTCTTCTAAAGCAAATTACAAAACTAAAACTGCATCCCTAGCGAAAGATAATCAAAAGGCATTCTTTAACTATGTCTGGCGTCTAAAAGGGAATGCCTAGCTATGTGCCGAACTGAGGATCACTCATACAACACTGACAGATATCACCAACCTGCTACCTGACAGATTCAGTGCAAAATTCTCCCCACCCCCATCTCCACCTACCATATCCCAAAGTATACCAGACACCAGCCCTCCGTCTAGTACTTCTAGAGAACAGGTCAACTCTGCACTCACCAAGGCCAAAATCACTGCTTCAATGGGACCGTATAATATCCCAGGTTGTTTACTAAACAATCTAAAACAAGACCTAGTGGACCCACTTAGCATTCTGTTTAATCATAGCTTGAGAACTGGATATGTTCATGCAGAATGGAGAACAGCAACAGTAAAATCGGGGCCATCAACTGATCCTGGGAGCTACAGATCATTAAGTCTAACCAGCCTCGACTGCAAGACTATGGAAAGAATTATCATGGGCCTTAACAAGGATATGGGTGACTTCAAACACTGGACCCAACCCAGTTTGGCTTCATTAAGTGTAGGGAATGCTTATTAAACCTGGTAAACTTTCAGAATGTCACCAAGGCCATGGACAAAGGTAAGACAGTGCAGACAGCCTATCTTGACTCTGCCAAAGCTTTGACTCAGTTCCTCACTCTAGCATTGTTGAGAACCTCTCCAGATAGGAATTAACCCTTATGTTACTACTGTATTTTTCCATAAATAAGACCTAACCAGAGAATAAGGTCTAGCATGGTTCTTCAGGGTGGTCATGAAATAAGCCCTACCTCAAAAATAAACTCCAGTTAAGACAGTCAACAACACACGATGGGGGTGTTGAATTATAAAATAATAATATTAGTGACACCTGTCGACTGAGGTTATCGTACTCTGCTTGCCATTTTTGGACCATTCAGACACCCAACTTCTTCACTTTGCAGAAAGTCATAAGATTCTTTCCCTGGGAATCCTCCACAATTCTTACTGTAACCCTAATCCTCACTGACACTTGACGGTTGAGATCCTTGGCCCATAAACACTGGCAAGTGTACTTTGATTGGTCAAAGTACAGAACACACGTAAAATGTGCACACTTGATAACTAACGGGTGTGGCTGTGTCTTCTTAACCATCACCATTTTGTGTTGCCACTCCCGTCTCATAAGTCTTCAATTAACCCCCCCAGACAAGATGAGTGCAAAAAGAGCACGCTATTCCACAGAGTACAAGCAAAAATTGTGGAGGATTCCTGGGGAAAGAATCTGATGGCTTTCTGCAAAAAGAAGTTGGATCTCTGAATGGTCCGAAAATGGCAAGCAGCATACAATAACCTCAGTCAACAGGCCGAGGGAAATGCTAAGAAGTGCAAGTGTGGATCAGGTCGCCAACCATTATTTCCTGAGCTGGAAGACATCAACTGTGAATGGATTGCTAACAGGAGAGCAAAGGTTTTATTTGTGTGCAGGGCTGACATTCAATCATTTGCCCTTGCAATGGCACCACAGTTAGAAATATCCCCAGAAGAAATTCAAAGCATCACAACACTGGCTGGATGGCTTCCTTCAGTGATATGAACTGCCTCTAAAATGATCAACAACATTGTCCAAGCTGGAAGATACTGAAGTTATTAAATGTGCACTTGCATTCAAGTCCTTTGTTGATGGCATTGACTTTTCTAAATACCAACTCTCCAACATGATTGCTGTGGATGAAACTGCAGTGTTTATGGGCCAAGGATCTCAAACAACAACTGATCAGAAGGGTGCCTCATCAATCTACATTCCCTCCTCTGGTTAGTGCACATGTTACCTGTATTTTGCCAATTCGTCTAGATGGAAAGAAATCCCCACCTCTAATCATTAGTAAGAGCAAGCAAGATAAGATCAAATGTGTTTCAGGCATTTACATTCCTGAAACCAAAAAACCATGGTGCACACAAGCAGTTATAAGGAAGTGGGTCAATGTAATGCTGCCACTTGTTTTGTGTGGTGGCGAAAGAGGTCTGCTAGTCTGGGATTCAGCCAGCACTCACCACACTAAAGACATGAAGAACTTCCTTGCACAGAGAAGAATAGATCAAATAACGATTCCTGCAGGAATGTCTGCCTATCTCCAGACTCTTGATATTGCAATAAACAAGCCATTCAAGGACCATTTGCACATAGACCTCAATGACTACATTGAAAATAGAATGGAGAGAAATCAGCATGGAAACTTTGTGAAGCCTAGCCTGCAAGAGGTCGTGACTTAGGTGAAGAATTCATGGGATAAAATCACTGACAGCTGTGTTGCCAATGCACTACAAGCAGTGCTCATTTAAGGAGAGTTCTACTGCTAGGCATGACAGATTAGGGCCAATGGTTCTAAAGGAAATGGAGTCACAAGAAATTCAGGCAGGAATTCGGGGGTTGGAGACATGACAATGTTCCAGAAGATGATGACATGACTATTTGAATAACTTTTCCATTATCGGGGCAACAGAATGGATTGCTTCTGCTTTCAGCTGCCAGCAAGCTCTTGTCAGTTTTTTGACTTTATTGTATTAAGGTAATGTTTCATTATCAAGGGGTAATTACAAAGTAAGGCCACTAGTTCCCAGACTTCATTTTTATGACTTTCCATCATTCTTCTCTTACAGTTTGGGTAAGGAATAAAGAAAACATCACCACTCAAAAAGTGGCAGTTATTCACCTGTTTTATTCCCCTTCTCCAAAACACATGTATTGAGATTTTTCTGCAGTTTCTGTTAAGCATGAAATATTGCACTGTGAAAGCCAAGGTGCAGATATTCTGAAGTTGAAATGCTTGTTGCACTGTTTATGTAGAATTCTCACACAACTGTTAAAGCGTTACCTAGGACTGTTACCCAATAAAGGAAAAGTACGAAATAAATGTCAATTTGTGTACATGGATAAATGTCGATTTTTGTACATGAATAAATGAATTAAATGTAGATTGTTGTATGGGGGGGTAAAATAAGGCATCCCCTGATAATAAGCCCTAATGCGTATTTCGGCGGGGAAAAAGTATAAGACCTGGTCTTATGTTTTGGGAAATACGGCAGATAGGTAGCTAATTGGCTCAGACAGAACACACTCTGTCAAAATTGGTGACACCACCTCAACCAGTAGAATCGTCACCAGTGGGTACCACAGCAGTCTGTGCTATGTCCCTTACCTGTTCAGCATATATTTCGCAAACGTCCAGGCCAAAGTAGACAGCCTTTGGCTCACCAAGTTTGCTGATAATTGCAAAATGACAGCAATCACTGAGTACCCCAATGATGTCAACATATTACAAGAAGGGCTAATACAAACAAATGATTGGTGCCAAAGCCATGGTCAAACTAAATGCAAAAAAAAGCATTATTTTTCCGTTTGGCAAAACAGAACTCCTTACAAACTGCAATAGTGACACCCCCCCCCCCCCGAGTTCTAACCCAGTGGTACAAGACTTGGGAACACAGGTTGATATCATTCTGAACTTTGACCACCAAGTTTCCATAGTGGCAAGGAAAGCACCTCGTAAGCAAGGGCATATAGCATCCAGGTCAAGGGATAATTCCACTGCACTCGACCATCATCAGACCACTAATAGAGTATAATGCGCCTTTTTGCATGTACCTCACCAGACACCTGCAGCAGCCGGAGAAACCTCAGAGGTTTACCACTAAGAAAATACAGGTACTCCAAACCATGACCTACGTGGACAGACTGAAAGTCTTGTCACTTTACTCTGTATTTTATAAGGTGACTTGTGCTTGGCCAATAGGGCAATCTCCACCCCTCCCTTAATGGAAATGCTGCACATACATAAGCCAAATGACACAAGAGTCACACGCTCTAAAGATCTCAACTTAGCTTGACACATTAACAGAACATGCTGGAGAGACAAATAAATCTCCCAGAGACTGACGTTTCTCTGGAATAGACTTCCTATTCATGTAAAACAGAGATCCTCACTGACACTTTTAACCTACATAATTGGATGGGAGACCACACATTCACCCCCGGGGTGCCACCCATGGACAGGGGTAACTGGTGTTGATCACAGATCTGCTCTGTTCATAAATTCATTATGCGAGTTACCCAAAAAGTGGGGACACTTGGTATTAACATGGCTAGGCTTGTAAAGGCTCTAGGGCCTCTAGCCTAGTAACCTGCTATGAACCTATTTTGTGTGTCTTACAGGCTCCTCTGGGGATATCTATAACTTGCCTTCTGATCAATCAAGGACCCAGTAGTTCAGGACTTCTTGCATATTCACAAGCCAAACAATCTCCTGAATTTCTTAACAAGGGATCTAAACCTGCTTCAGTAGAATAATTAAAAAAAAGAAAAGTGGAGAGAGAGATATTCATTACTTCAGTATTTCCCTTCCCTTAGAAATAACTTCCCCTGCAGATAAAACAGAGTGATGCACTACCTTCCTTCAAACAGAACCTAGATTAATTGCATGGGTCTAATATAAATTCACTCCAGACTTGACTGGATAGTCTTCCTTGAGAGAGGAGGTACAGTCTAGGGTGGGAACTGGCAAGGCATATTTGTCACAAGACTCAGTAGGCTTGAACTTCCTATGATTCCTATTACAGTCTAGCTCTCAAAATCTTGTTATTGCTGGCAAAAGTTTTGACTATATAGACTTTTACTGACAATACGATATCTTTACTGTTTAAAATGTTATCCAGATTTACTAAAGCTTTCCTTCAACAAAGCAAATGCCTGCTGGAATACTAATCATTGGATTAAATGAGCCCATACAAATGGTGACTGTTTCTTGACAATTAAGGTGTCACCATCACTAGATAAAAAGATCTGTTTTTCAGCAGGATGGATCTGATGAAGCTTTACTTGCAAACACATTTATAGAGGTTTTTCTTTCTAATGTAGTAGTTACTCTCTGTTAGGTTGATGTTTGACCGTTTTTTTAGGAAACAGCTATGAAGTATGCCTCTTCTAATGTACGCATCTTTAAGGTAAGAAAAACATCTGGAAAAATGTGGCTTAAAAACACCCAGAGAGGTCAGTTTACCTAGCTCCATTGTCTATAAATCAAAATATGCAAATCATGTGGAATTTTCCTCTCTCAATCCAAAATAGCCACCTCACTCAGCTGTCATGATCCCTCCTCACTTCTAAACCCTTAAAACATAAATCAAGCAAATATATTGTCATTAAGTCTACTGTACAAGAATGCTTATCCAGTCACTGAATAAAAAAGTTTCTTTCCAAGACTAAGTTAGTTGCTTTATCCCTCTGTGATGAAGTTTAAGTTTCTGTAGGCACAACAGCTAGACAACAGCATTTTGTCTCATCTTCTAACACAGTTATGTTTTAGTTCTGGACTACAGACTCTCTGGAGTACAGATGGGATACTACAGACTACCTGGCTAGTGGATCTTTATGTTTAAATAGAAGGCTAGCAATTAACACCTCATCAGCTCTAAAACTATCCTATCCAAAAGCAATAAAAATATTTTAAGTGGTGAAACTGTTTAAATCGGGTGTTCCTCACAGACTTATTTTCAATTTTCAAGTTTTAAATTTCAAATCTGAAGTAGTCTTAAAAACAGCTGGATAGCTGTTATTGAGACTACGCTACCAGGCTATAACTCATTCCACACCTTTCAGCCCCAGAACTTGGACGGAAGCTCCAAAGGCAGTGGGGTTTCCATATACATAAAGGATATGCACACCTCTAGCCTGGTAGCCCAACATAACGCATCTGAGATACTTCAGGTGCAGCTAACATTAGGTGAGACACCCATTCAGATCATAGCTTTCTAGAGGTCCCCAACCACGTCCCAAGACTCACACTCCACATTCCTTAGCACCCTGGAGAATGTTAGGGTCCTAACACTCTTACACTGGGCAACTTCAACTACCCCTTCATTAACTGGGAAAACTACTTATGTGCCAATGCACTTGCCCAACGTTTCCTGGAATTCATTAATGTCAATGCCCTGGAACAGCTCATTCTTAACCTCACTAGAGGTAGCAACATCCTTGACCTGGTGATTACTAACATGGGCGTCTGTTGCTCTACACCAATAGTCAACTCCTCCCTGGTTAGATCCAACCACAAACTAATCACCTTGGAAATCCCCCCCCAAAGGTAACCACCATGAGCAACTTTGGGCTCCTAAAAACAGAGGTGGCTAACTTCATGGCACCCATGTAAATGGAGAATACTTGCATGACCACCAACTCATACATCAATCCACTGTACAAACACGTACACAAATGCATGGATCTTGCCATACCCAACAGAATCAAGATGCTCTCCTCCAAAAAAAGGAAGCCAATCTGGTGGTCCCCTGCCATAAACAAACTCTACAACAGGAGGAGGAAACTGATGCGGAATAAGGTAAAGTCCCAAGACTGGAAAAACTCCCTTATCAGCCTCAGAAAAAAGTTGAGATCCCTCATCAAATCCTCTAAAGCTAGCTATGAAAACAGAATTGCAGCAGATAGTAAAAGCAACCACAAGGCCTTCTATAGTTATGTAAAGAATCTCCACGGCAATACCCAGATTTGAAAAATGGATGGGGGTTGGTGGGTGGGAAGTTGAGGAAGAATGAAAATATACAACAGATATGGAACGCTATGGTAAGTATATAAAGTTCTTTATTTGATGATGTCAATTTTCATTTTCTCCTCAACTGATGGGACAGAGTCCCCAGCTACCTAAATTCCAGAATGGACTCTAAGGAAGGATATTCCTGAGCACAGTTGAAGTAAATGATGCTCTACCCCTGGAGACCAGATCTAATTTGTAATGATTAACAAAGTTATAGGGAGTAGCCCACATTGCTGCCGAACATATGTCATCCATGGACGCTCCAGAAAAGAAAACTGTAGAAGCTGCCATTGATCAAATTGAATGAGCCATTACTGGTTGTGGTAGGGCAATGTCCAATTTTTTTATAAATGAATGAAATGCAATCAGTTATCCGTATGGCTAAAGTTACTTTCACAACTGGTTTATCCAATTTCAAGTCTGCAAAGGAAACAAATAACTGGTCTGTTTTTCTTATGTTTTTTGTTCGTTGTAAATAAAAACATAATTGCCTGTGAACATCTACTAAATGCAACATATATTCTCCTATATTGGTAACTTTGGGGAAGAAAACTGGCAAATTAATAGACTGATTGATATTAAATTCTGACACCACCTTGGGAAGAAAGGATGCATTGGTTCATAAAATAACTCTATCCTTGTGAAAAATCAAGTAAGGAGGTTTTGAAGATAATGCTTGAATTTCTGAAATTCGTCTGGCAAATGTAATGGCTAAAAGACAAAAAGTTTTCCAAGTTACATATTTAAGGTCACACTCCACTGCTGGTTCAAATGGGGAATGTATAAGTGCTTGCAGTACCAGATTAAGGTCCCATGGGGGAGTGGGATCTTTAAATGAAGGTCTTAAAAGTGGAGTGCCTTGCATGAAAGCTCTGCACAACTTATGACAGGCTACTGAAGAACCTTCAAATCCAACATGACAGTTAGATATCGGTGCCAGGTGATCTTTAATAGTTGAGGAACTAGTTTCTTTTTTGAAAAGTAGGGCCAAAAATTCAAGTATGTCATGTATAGAAGCTGAAAAAGGCTCAGTACAATTTTGATGAGCCCAGTACACAAATCTGTTCCACTTACTGGAATACAGTTTACATGTTGAATGAAGGTTTGTGAGAAGATAAAAGTATATGCCAGACAGGAGAAGACAGCATAGGTTGCCCTGGCTATCAATGGAACTGGAGAAGCTTGAGGCTTGATATGTCTGGATGGATCATACCTGTTGAATGACACAGGAGGGTCTGTGGTTGTATCCAAAATCCAAGGTTGGTGAAGTAAGTGATGCAAAAGGAAAGGGAACCAAATCTGTCGAAGCCAGTAAGGCGCAATGAGGATGACTGTACTCTTCAACATAACAGCTTTCTGTAGGAATTTTGGAATTAACAGAATTGGTGGATAGTCATATAGTAGACATGGGGGCAATTGTGAAGTAGAGCATCCCTCAGTGATTCCCCCACTTGGAGAATTAGGGCAAAGTAACTACTGCATTAAGGATTGGGTGGAGGAACAGAAGCACTTTTCACAAACCCATGAAGGATGGCTCTGGCAAATCCTGCTCTGGCCCTGGACACAATGCCCAACTTGTAGTGTTTGGTAAAGGTATGGACAAAGGACCGTGTTAGATGCTTCTAAAATGGCAGCTGTATCCGCATCCTTCAAAAAGGTTCCAGAGGAGGACATTACCCTAGTGGAATGTGCATTCACTGGGAAGGGGGAACCTTCTGCCATGGGCAATGTAGCAGAAGGTGATGGTTTTGGATATCCAAGAGGATATGGTTTGCTTGGAAACTGTGTCCCAGGGCTCTTTGGTGGTAAGATACAAAATGCCTGTTTGGTCTTGGCCAGATAGTATCTAAGTTGTTTCTGAACATCTAGGGAATGCAGTATCCTTTCAGCCGAGTTTTCTGGTGAAGGGAAGAAAGTGGGTGGATTGATGGCCTGATTAAGGGGCAGCTCATTGACTACTTTGGGCATAAAGGTAGGGTTGGTACGCAAACACACCCTATCCTTGTGGAAAACAGTAAAAGGATGGGAGGCCATAAGGGCTTGTAGTTCTGAGACCCTTCTGGCTGAAGTAATGGCCACCAAGAGTAATGTTTTCCATGTACAATGCTGGAAAGAACAGTCTTTGGGTGGCGCAAAGGGTGGCAGAGTCAATTTCTCTAGTACAAAGTTAAGATCCCAAGGAGGTGAGATGGGCTTCCTTGGGGGTCTAAGGTGCAGAACCCCGTTTAGGAAAAGTTTAACTTCCAGCCTAGAAGCCAAAGGAGGGGTGAGAGGCAGGCAAGCCGAGATGGCAGATAAGTGAGTCTTAATGGAGGAACAGGATAGTACAGACTTCATCAATTCACACAGGTAAGATAGGACCACTGGAGGTTCCATTACCAATGGTTGTAAGTTGTGTTTTTGACACCAGGAAGAAAATCTCTTTCACATTGAAAGGTATGATTTTCTGGTATTTGTTTTTTTTGGCCTCCTGAAAACCTGACACACACCCTCTGTGTAAAGGTATCTGAAGGGAATCAATGCCCTATCACCCACACTGTAAGGCTCAGAGTGGATAGATGTGAGTATATGAGTGTTCCCTTTCTCCTTGTGTGAGCAGTTCCACCCACTTTTGTAACTTGTGGTGATTCCCCTTGGCTAGATGGAGTAGCAGGGGGAACCAATGCTGCCTTGGCCAATAGGGAGTCACCAACAAGACTTGAGGTTGTTCTTTCTGAATTTTCAACACAACTTTTTGAATGAGAGGGAAGGGCAGAATGCATAAGCGTACATCCCCTTCCAAGGGAATGAGAGAGCATCCACCCTCCATCCTTCAGGGTGTGGTAACCTGGAGCAGAATGTTAGAAGTTGTCTGTTCATGGGGGAGGCAAACAGATCCACATCTGGAATACCCAATCGATAGACCAGGTCCAGAAACACACCTCTGTTTGGCATCCATTTGTGAGATAGAGTCATAGCCCTGTGTTAAGAAATTGTATAACTGCAATGTGCAAGCTTAAAATGCATTTAGGGTTAAAAAGAAATTAATACGTTTATTCTGCTTATTCTGTGTGAAATATGTGCAGCTGCAGGAGACCTTGATAAGAGAACAATAGATGCCTGAAAGTCCACCATAGTCAGTAGAATGTGTATTGAGGCCAGGGTTGTATCTTGACCCTAGGCAAATGTATCATATCGGAACTGGACAGCTGAAGGAGTGTGAGAAACAAGGGAGGGCTGAAATCAGCCCAAGGCCAGGTTGTTTTTCTCAAACATGTTTTTGCAAGACAGCAATTTTCTGACCATGTCAGCAGTAAATCTAACAATATCTTCTTGTGTACATGCAGAAAACTGTATAAGAACAGCATGCTGAACTATGGAAAATCAGACAAACCTTGTACTTACATGCTTTGTCTCCTTGCTGCAAGTAATAAAGGGTGCCTTACTTGAACCTTACGTGCATTGATCTTTGTGTTTTCCTTTACAGATTGGTCCCTCGAGCCAGAAACCTTCACTTCACCTCGGATCAGATGGCCAGGTGGCTGAAACCGTACAGGGAAAAAAACAAATCGGTTCTTCTTATGTGAAAAGTCCTCCGACTGAATTGTCGTCAAAAGAGGCCAGCCACTTTCTGATCTGCGACTGAAGGATGGGTTTTCCACGAATCAGCGATCAATCATGTGGGCTCAGGTAAGGTGAATCTACTTTTTCTGTTTCAAGATCAGGGACTGGATATGTATTGTTTCTGTCAGATTGTGTTTTCTTACAGTCAGGGATAGAAAAGGTAAAATCTTGTCATAGATCAGGTGAAACAGATCGGTAGGTTTTAGACAGTCATTCTGAAGAGACTTTGAACAAAATCCGTGGTACACGTAAAAATCTGAAGGCATCAGGTAATATTTTTTTCTGAACAGTCTACGTAGCAAACAAAATAGGGAAAATGGGTAATAATTGTGCAAAGACACCCGGAAATCCACCGTTAACGGAAGATGCAAAATATATGCAGTCACAGCGCGCAGACAATATTAGATATGTTTCAGAATGGGTTATTAAGTAAGAATTTGACAGAAAATTAGAAAAATCCTTACTTATCAAACTTATCAAGCAACTTAAAACTGATTCTAGGGGTCAAGTTAAAAAACAACGACAGTTAGGAATTCCCCAGGCACACAGGTGGTTGGAGGAAGCAAATCGCAGAGACCAAAAGAACAAAGACTCAAAGACAATGCTTTTAGAAAAGAAAGACAATAACTTGGTAGTGGCATCGACACCTCCGCCTCCCCCTTCTTTACTAGAGTATGAAGCAAGTGGACAGATTGACCCACCCCCCCCATTATATTCTATGCTCACTAGAGATAGGGACATTATAAAATTGAAATTAGCTAAAACTAGAGATCCCATCGAAACTAGGTCCCGAACAAAGGGAAATAATCAAGAAGAAGGCTATGAATTATGGCAGGTAGTTAAGGATACACAACCTGTAGAACAAGAAATATGCCCACTTATAGAAGTTCCGAACCCTCAGGCAGGACAGGAAGATCAGACTCCAACTATCTTAGTGTATAGAACCTGGACTCCAGAAAATATCCGGAAAGCTACAGAAGGGATTCCCCCATCCGAAACTTAATTTCAGAAAATTTTCGAAAGATTTACAGAAAATGAGGCTAAGTTATAACTTAAATGGGGAAGAGATAGAAAAAGTAGTTTGACAGATTGTAGGACTAAAGTGGTACATAATTTGTGGCAACTGGAATCCTCGTGACATTGCACAAAAACCTCTTCCACACAGCAGCGCAGAATTAGACACTAGAGTGAAGGGACTTACAGACCGTATCTCTGAGAAATGGAAACCTAGGGCAGACTGGAATTGCATTAATCAATGTGTCCAGCAGGAGGGTGAATCAGTTGATCAATACTTTGCTAGACTGTTAGAATGTTTTAACAACCACTGTGGAATGCAGGTTCCCGAAGATCAAAAACAAGATTCCCCATATGAACAGCAGTTAAAGAATGCATTTCTAAAAGGTAGTAGTACACCTATAAGCAGTTTAATTACAAAACACATGGTCGACCATCGAACGAGCAGATTACATTCACTACTTGAATATGCTAGACATGCTGAAAGGCATTTTAATAACAAAAAGAAGAAAACGGCTCAGGTATTTTCCGTAGAAGACGGAGCAGAAGTTTATGTAGTGCACCCCGGGAAAAAGGGCAGGAAAAATGCACAGGGAGGTAGACAATCTGATCAGCGATCAGAAGACTTTGAAGGATGCAAGAAAAGGGGAGAATGTTTTAAATGTGGTAAAAAGGGACATTTAGCAAGGGATTGCAGGAAAAATAAGAAAGCAACAACGGAAGATAAAGAAGGTGAGAAGTGACTATATGACAGTCAGGAATCACAAGAAGAGACCAGTAGAAAAAGGAAAAAACGAGGATGTGAAAAGGGAAGTAGAGGAAGTACAGGAAATTAATGACGGTTCAGGAGAAGATGAAGTACTAGATTTAGCTTTATTGAACCTGGAGCTCTATTTAGCAGATACAAAACCGAAAGTTATAATTTTAGTGGAAGGCAGTGAGGTTACATTTTTGTGTGATTCAGGGGCATCACGGACCCTGATACACCCCTCCAAATTACCAGACAATTCAGAGTCACCTGATTATATACTTGTCAAAGCAGCGAATGGGCAGCTATACCGGGAGCCCCTCTCCAGCAATATCACCATAGCAGATCCTGTTTCAGGATTAACACAAAGTAGTAAGATTGTAGTTTCTGCAAAATGCCCAGTAAATCTCTTGGGCAGGGATCTTATGCGGTTATTTGGCATAGCGGTGGTTCCAACTATGCAGGGCATGGAAGTGCAGCGACGAACCAACACCTTTATGGTTCAATCGGGGGGTGAAATGTTTTATTGATACAGTCAGGACCTGGTTACGACTGGTCCATGGACTGTGACCAAAGAACTGATGAACGTAGCCCTCAGTAAGTCTGCCTCCCTGGACATTGATAAACAGCACCTGCTGCATTGCACCCTGTATTTTTGTAACACACCAGGGCCTGATAATGAGTATGAAAAAGAATTATTTAAGCATCGTACAAACAGATTGGTACTGAGAAAGTTATACTGGGACGCAGAAGGGAATAGTGTAGCCAGCTGTTCGCTGCCCCAGGAGTTTTTGACACTTTATAAATCCAATCGACTACCACATGTTAGCCTGACCAAGAATAAAAACATACAGTGGGCAGACCTAGGGGAAAAAGTTACATGATGAGAGAGACAAACAGAACTAGAGTTGTCAGGACAGGAAATACAAGTGCAAAAATTGAATTGGGTGACTCAAGCTAACCCAGCTGTACATCTGCAGTCTCATAGAGACAGCTGATGGATACTCCTGACGACTGAAGAAAAAAACGCCTTACAAGATATACCAGAGACCCTCTGGTCAGCAGGAAAATCAGATGTAGGACTTATCCGTACTTGCAGGTCCAGTTGGTATTATGCCAAAATCAGCGTTTAGACCACAGAAGAGACAGTATCCCTTAAAAAAGGATGCAGAGGCAGGAATAAAACCTATCATAGCAGCATTACTTAAGGGAGGGGTGCTAGTAGAATCCCCTGATTCTCCGTGTAATACACCTTTATTTCCAGTTAAAAAAGCCAATGGAGAATGGCGTATGGTTCAGGATTTGCAAGCTGTAAATGATGCAGTAATACCAAGGGCACCTACAGTGCCAGATCCACACACCTTGTTGAATGACTTAAAACCTCAACAAGAATATTTCTCTGTGGTAGACATTAGTAATGCATTCTTTTCAATACCAATACACCCAGACAGCCAGTATTGGTTTGCATTCACGTTTCAGGAAAAAAGATAAACATATACGCGATTACCACAGGGATATTGTGACAGCCCTACTATATTTTTCACAAGAAATGTCAAGTAACCTGGCAGGATTTAACCCACCAAAGGGTAGTCAGGTCTTACTTTATGTCAATGACATTCTATTAGTAGCCCCCACTGTGCAAGATTGCAGGGAAGATACAGTAGCACTTCTACAATTTCTAGCTGCTGAGGGACTCAAAGTGAATAAAAACAAGCTGCAACTTTGGAAAAAAACAGGTAAAGTACTTGGGATATGTAATATCCAAGGGAGGTAGAACTTTAGATGAGGACAGAAAGGTGGCAATTTTGCAGGCACCAAAGCCTACCACCAAAAAGGAAATGATGTCCTTCTTGGGGACGACTAATTTTTGTCGAAGCTGGATTCCAAACTATGTCTTGGAATCTGCATCTTTAACTGACCTTATTTACAAGACACCTATGGCAGCGCAGGACTTGTTACAATGGACAAAGGGGGCAGAATCTGCTTTCTGTAAGCTGAAACAGTTAATAGCCTCCTCTCTAGTTCTGGGTTTGCCTAATTACCATAAGCGTTTTTTCCAGACTGCAGATTGAAAGCAGGGTTATATGACATCAGTACTAACACAACAACATGGGGATAAGCAACGTCCCATTGCATACTATTCATCACAATTAGACCCAGTGGCACGATCTTTGCCACACTGTGTGCAGGCAGTAGTCGCGGCAGCAATGGCAGTGCAGGCTTCGGCTTCAGTAGTCTTGTTTCATCCACTCACTCTAAGGGTACCTCATGTGGTCGCGTTATTTTATTACAAAAAAAATTAGCATTCCTCTCTCCTGCTAGGCATCTTTCCTGTATGACCAATATTGTTGAGCCAACCTCATATGACAATTAAACGATGTATGACCTTAAACCCTTCTACCCTGTTCCCAACTCCTGCAGACGGCACACCACATCGCTGCCTGCAAATAATCGAGCAGAAGACATTACCTAGGAAAGATCTCACGGATGTCCCCTTGGATAATGCCGAGGTGACATACTACGTAGATGGCTTGTGCAAAAGGGGCCCTGCAGGACAGAACCTAGTAGGGTATGCAGTAGTCTCTGATACTAAAGTTATAGAAGCAAAATCTTTATTGCATCATTTATCTGCGCAGGCAGCAAAATTGATTGCTTTGACACAAGCATGTACCTTAGCGAAGGATAAATGTGTAAACATCTTCACTGATAGCCAATACGCTTTTTCCACTATACATGTGTTTGCAAAACAGTGGAAAAAAACGAGAAATGATAACATCTATTGGCAAACCTATAAATCATGCACAACTTATTTTAGATCTTTTAAAATCTATTCAATTGCCTCGAAAGGTAGCTATTTGCAAAATGTACAGTTCATACTAAACAACAGGACACAATTTCAAAAGGTAATGCGAGAGCTGATGAAGCTGCAAAACAGGCAGCTACAGAGGTATTCCTTCTAGATAAGGAATTACAACCCTCTGAAACCTTGAATTTAGATATGTTAAAAACAATGCAGACACTCACTATGCAAGCAGAAAAACAGCGATGGATGAAACAAGGAGCAATCCTCGATAAAAGGCTGTACATCTCTAAGGAGGGAAAACCAATACTACCCTCTAACTTGTTCCGCTATGCAGCATTGTTAAGCCATGGCCAGTGCCATGTCTCAACAGGGGGGATGGTACAGCTGGTGAACCAGGTGTTCACAACGTACGGATTTACAAACTATTCTAAAAAATTATGTGTCAGATCTGTAACAAACACCATGCACAGGGGGCGATAAAGCCTAAGCGAGGGAGTTTTCCCACACCACCATATCCGTTTCACACTATCTGTATGGATTTTATAGAACTAAATAAATGTGAAAACAAGAAGTACTGCCTTGTCATTATAGATATGTTCTCCAGGTGGGTGGAAGCTTTTCCAACCAAAAATCTGGATGCAGGTACAGTAGCAAAGGTACTTGTTAAGGACATTATTCCTAGGTTCGGTATTCCAGAAAGAATCTATAGTGACAACGGTACACACTTTGTAAATCAAACTATACAGCAGCTGAGTAAGTGATTTGGTATTTCTCAAAAAAATCATTGTGCATATCATCCGCAGTCTGCAGGGCTGGTTGAAAGGCATAATGGTATACTAAAAAGCAAACTAAGGAAATTGATAGCTGAAATGGAGAAAACCTGGCTCTACTGTTTACCTCTGGCACTGTTGAGCATGAGAACTGTCCCTACAGCAAAAGGACTGACTCCTTTTGAAAAGCTGTATGGAAGGGCTTATTACACACCCCAGTGGAAACCTCTCATGTCATCAGAACAGGAAGCCGATTTTACACTAGCTGAATATATGAAAAAGTTGTTGAGTTCTCAACATCTGCTGCAGTTTAATTCTGTTTCAGGTCAAAAACAAGCCGAAACATCGGAAGTGACAGTGACACCAAGAGACTGGGTGTGGATTAAAATTGTGAAGTGAAAGAACTGGGCATCGCCAAAGTGGGAAGGTCCCTACCAGGTGCTTCTTTCAACACCTACTGCAGTCAAGATAGCAGAATGGGCTTCGTGGATACATCTGATACACTGCAAGTTGGTGAGAAACTTCGAACTGGACAAGGACCTTACCTCCCCATTGGGACCCTAAGCACAAAAGTCTGGCTACAAAGGGGGGTCAGATCAATAGGAACTGATCCGTCTCAAACCCAGTGAAGCAATCATCGGTGCTAAGGTCCTATAGGGCAGAGAGTAAGATCACGTGTCCAAGTAAAATGACTGAATCAAGAAAATATCTTTTTGGAAAAACCAGAAAAGACAGAGACAATATGAAACAACCATTTCCACAGAAATATTGCATGACCATCCTACTGATCATCATGGTAACAATAATCTTTTTGTTATGTCCATTTCTCTTCTCTGTTATGCAAGTAGAATTTAGTAAGCGTGAGTGGCACCCAAAGTTCAATACTTACCAGGCAATCAAATACATGTATGCTAAAACCTTCAATGTTTCGAATTGCTGGGTCTGCACAGCTCTACCAACAGCATATGGGGGATTACTGCTAACTTCAGTTCCCCTAGGGGCTAATAAGACCTGGGAAAACCTAATTCATGACACATCGAATGTCACATCAGAAGATAAAGTAGCATTACATTTGTCTATTCATCAAAAGGGAACCGTGTGTTTTCATAAGAATGATACAGTCAGGGTAGGATGGAGCCATTGCAATGCAACAGTTCCCTATAGATGCTACACTAAACCTAATAACACCGGATCTTATTGCAACATGAACTATGATTCGTTTTTTGAATTGATGCATAGAACAATCGAGGAAGTAAAACATGATTCTGTTCTCTACAAACAACTGTCCATAATTGACAAAAAAATGTTTCACGCAGGACAAGGGTATGTTTATAGTAAAGTTACCACTAAAGTAGAAAATTGTTACTTTATATGCGGAAGAAAAGCATATAAATGGCTACCTGAAAACTGGTCCGGTAGCTGTTTTTTGGGATACCTGGTTCCGGCCATACGACACACGGCAGTCTTACCTCAAGGGAAAATTCGGAATGTCCGAGAAATCAAGAAGCCTGCTAATCCAGTGGGACAAATCGATGCACCCTGGAAATACCATCATGATTTTAGGCCATGGGAATAGCAAAGGATTATCACACATGGATCTGGGTGATGACGTCATATTGTGGGCAGGCATAATACCAGCATATGGAGCAACGAAATCGATCTGGGAGCTGAGAAAACTATCTATACTTCTTGAAATAATGAGTAATGCAACCTTTTCTGCCCTAAAATTGGTAACCGATGAAATAACTGCCATGAAACAGTGGTACTTCAAAATCGCATGGCTCTTGACTTCACCCTAGTGGCGAAAGGAGGTACATGCGCTTTAATCCAGGAGGACCGCTGTTCATATATTCCTGGCAACAAACACGAGATAGACAACCATATTGAAGTAATTCAGCAGGTGTCGGCCATGACCAAACAAGGACCAAATCCATTGACAAACTTTTTCCAGAAATGGTTCGGGGGTTGGGGCAGCATCCGGGTGAACATTCTGATTGCCATCTGTGTAGAGGTAGCCTTACTGATGGTGTGTGGATGCTGCTGCATCCCCTGTATGAAAGGACTAGTTAAGAATATCATAGATGCTTCAGTTTCAAAAACTTTATATCAGAATGTTGAATTCGAAGAACTGCTCAAAACTGAAAAAATTCTTTCACAGGCTTAAACTAAATGACTCTCTAACTGCAAATCCTAAGTAGGAAATGGTTATGAGAAGAAAAACTGTTTATGCTTGTTTTGAAGGTAGAATAAAGTATTAAAAGGGAGGAAATGTTAAGAAAATGCATAACTGCAATGTGCAAGCTTAAAATGCATTTAGGGTTAAAAAGAAATTAATACGTTTATTCTGCTTATTCTGTGTGAAATATGTGCAGCGGCAGGAGACCTTGACAAGAGAACAATAGACGCCTGAAAGTCTACCACAGTCAGCAGAATGTGTATTGAGGCCAGGGTTGTATCTTGACCCTAGGCAAATGTATCATATCGGAACTGGACAGCTGAAGGAGTGTGAGAAACAAGGGAGGGCTGAAATTAGCCCAAGGCCAGGTTGTTTTTCTCAAACATGTTTTTGCAAGACAGCAATTTTCTGACCATGTAAGCAGTAAATCTAACAATATCTTCTTTTCTGACCATGTCAGCAGTAAATTTAACAATATCTTCTTGTGTAAATGCAGAGAACTGTATAAGAACATCATGCTGAACTATGGAAAATCAGACAAACCTTGTACTTACATACTTTGTCTCCTTGCTGCAAGTAATAAAGGGTGCCTTACTTGAACCTTACGTGCATTGATCTTTGTGTTTTTCTTTACACCCTGCTTAGAGTATCTACATTCCCTCAGCAGACAATGGGATGGCAGACAGAATGCTGACTTGTCTGTCCAGGGCGATTTCTCATGCCTGCAGGACTAACCAGTACAGGAGACAGGACCTTGTCTCCCCATTTGTTGATGTACCACATCACTGTGGTATTGTCTGTGTACCACTCAGTGTGCCTGGAAGTAGATGACCTTTGAAAATTTGAAAGGCTAATATCAGGGCTTTCATCTCCTTGACATCGATGCATTCTTTCTATTGAGTAAGGGTCCATGAGTTTCTCACTCTCCATTCTCCTAGGGTTGCTCCCCAAACCTGTGTCTGAGGCGTTTGTGAAGAGGTCTTATTTGGGGGGCAGGGGTTGCAGGGGCAAGCCTGGGTTGGTGTTTATCTGAGCTATCCACCAATTTAGTTCCCTGGAAAGGCATGGGAGCTTTGGAATCATCCACTCCAGGGGGTGCAGATGTTGTTTCCAGACTGTTCTCAAGTGCCACTGGAACTTCCTCATGTGAAGTTTTGCCAGGGGAAGTATGGTGATGGTGGAGGTCATGAATCCCAGGAGCCTGAGAAACTCCCTGGCTGATATGGCTTTTATAGGGAGTAATTCCTTGAAGTAATTAGTGAGGGACAATATTTTTTTCTTGGGGAAGACAAGTCATCATTATTTCTGCTAGGTTCCTCCACCCCAGGAACACATGATCCTGAGAATGAATCAGGGATGATATTTTGAGGTTTACAAGTGAATCCCAGACTTCATAAGAGGGAAATGGTGAAGTCTAGATAATGTAGAAACAAAGGAACTGACAGGGCCTGGATCAGGATATCGTCTAGGGAGGGGAAGAGTTGGATTCCCTTTGTCCTGGCAAAGGCCATGACTGGTGCCAGGCATTTTGTAAACACCATTGGTGCTGTAGAGAGACCAAATGGAAAAGAACAGAACTGAGAGTGTGCAGAACCCACTGAGAAATGGAGGAATTTCCTGAACAGAGGATGGATTGGAATGTGTGAGAAGGCATATTTTATATCCAAGGACACTAAGGAGGCCTGGGGTAGGATCAGTGGGAGGAGGGTAGGAAGAGTAAGCATGTGAAAGGAGGGAACTTGAAGGTGTTGAGATGGAACAAATTTAGGATTGGTCTCCATGGGCCTCCTTTCCTGGGAACTAGGAAAGCCGGTCAATGAATACACCAGATAAGTAGCAGCAGTTGGGGTACGCCTGCGCATGAGTCATCATATCAGAGTCGTGGCCGTCAGAGAGGGCCCAGCGCCGGCCTAAAAAGATTAGACCCACATGTACCAAAATACCTGACCCACAACTCATACAAGATATACAAGCAAATACAGTTTAAGATAAACAGACCCTACACCTAAACCAACAAACATAACAAAAAAAAGCACAGAAAGAGATATACAGATATGTGCAAAAATATATGCATAGGCATTTGCTGCAAATCCTACCATATGTACTATGGGGAAGGAGTACAACTTGAGGCAAGAATTTATAGTGGCAGAATCACAAAGGCACCTAAAAGGGCAGAAGAAGGAGCAGACTACATAGGGAGCTGAATTACTATGCCAAGGAACAGCTACAGGACTTGCAGGCACAGAAGAGGTAATAGACTTTGGAGAAATAATGAGGCTATCAAAGTTAGAGAATGCAAACCAAGTAGGCTGGCCTGTAAATATCCTTAGGAAAAGAAGTCCCAATGCCCTGATTAGTTGCAGTTGTGAGCTGGCAGTAATCTAGTGGAATGAGGCCAAATCCCTTGCAAAAGTGGCTTGCAGAAATGGAATAACAAAATTAAATTGAACAAAAGCCAGCCCCCAGTTTGATACTTTAATTGCAAAATAGAACTGCTGAACAAAATGCAAAAAAACCTAGTCCCACTGAGAAAATAATTGCCTTGGAAAACAATACAAAATTGCAAAATCAAAAGCAAAGTGTGCAAAACTGTGAGAAAGTTTTAAAAAAAATTTTGCCTAAATTGTAGTAATAATAAATTGTTAAAGTATGAATGCCAAAGTCCCTCTTTAATGATAAAGGACATTAACGGAATGATAGGAAGGGCAAATGATGGGTTTAACAACCCTTTATAGAAACCACCTTAGGCATAAAGGAAGACAACAAATATGCAAAGTCATAAATCAAGTAGAAGCAATCTCAAGGCTCACTGCCCATAATTGCGCAGAATGAATACCCATTCCTTTGTAGAGTAAAAGAGACAATACATAATTGAAGCAACAAACAGTGGCAGAGCTCAGTAGTAGCTGAGCTTTGCCAACTCAAAAGGTTGCTAAAACAAGGGATGTGAACATGGCAGGAGTGAGAGATCAAAGGGAAGCCGGGGAAACAAAGAATAGATCCTGAACAGAAGAGAAGGACAAATATTGGGAAAATATCTCAGCAGGTTGTAAATAGTGAGCCAAACACCATTAGCATGCACAAACTAAAAATTCAATTGGAATACTCTAAATCCTTGCATGCACAAATCTCTCCAACTTCCCTTTCTCTTTTTATTTGTACGCCTCTAAAATAAGCTATCCTAAAATTCCACACTCGAGTTTGAGACCTGTTAGATATCAACTTTAGCCTTGCCAATGACATAAGAAAAGAGAGAAGAGCAGATGAGCTTGAGTTGGAGATACACAGAATAATACTGGAACAGATGAGAAGAGGAGTCCAGGGAGGAGAGGAGCAGATGACAGGTACCAGTGAGGCCTAGTACCAGTTGTGTTGAGAGATGAAGATGGATTACCCATGTCCTTGGCTGTGAAAGTCTCCTTGTAAAGGTATACCTGAGAGAAGAGGAGGGCAGAATGAAGAGCATACATGAAGGAAGACAACCTTTCCACTTAGCAAGCACGAGCATGATTGTTTGTGAAGAAACCTGACGAAGGTACTTTGTGGCAGCTGGTGGAGAAGTGGTGAGCTTTAATAGAAGTTCCTCTGGTGGTTGTCATGACACTGTCAATTTCTGAAATACATGAAAGCTGTGGAGATCTCATTTTGAGTCAATTTGTCTGCATAAACACATCTGCTAAGGGAGTCTGGATCCTTCTGTGCCTGACATCTCTATTGCTTAGTTGTCGACAGCGCCATCTGCCCAGGAAGTGCATGCATAGAGCATAAATTGATAAGATCCAGTCCTTTGCTGTTGTTACAGTTTGAATAATGTGTTGTGGCTTTTGTGGGACACCATGCTGGAAGAAGTAACCCCTGAAAGCCAAATGACCGTTGCCCAGTCTAAATATCTCCCTCCATGTTGATATGTAGATGCTGTAGTCTGGCAGGCCACTTGTCTTGTATGGCCCATCCATTTAGATGAGTGAGCCATGTCTGGCATCTGTCATTAGCATCTTATTTTAATTGTCTAAGGTCCCACTGAGTCCCTCACATGTTGTCCAATCTGAGCTGCTTCTTCTGTATGCACTGCAAAAATTCTTTTGGTTGGCATGCATTATCAATTCCACCACAAAAAAATCCAGGCAGTGCTGTTATAATATGAATGACAGTGTCATTGTGCTATAGTGCTGTGTCCATCCATTTTTGAGATACCATTGTAACTTCCTCATTGGCAGTTTGGCATTGGGAAGCACCAGATGCAGGACCATTGACTGATGAAGTAAGTTGATTGAGATAAAGTGTGCTGTTATTTGTATGGGAGTTGGCAGCAGTATTAAGTCAGACACATATGTGTTTGGACGTAAAGAAAAAGAGCACTCTGCTGCTTTATTCACGGACTGACTCTTATTTTGTTCACCATCTTCTGTAGAAGACTATTTAGACTTTATTTCGCCTACAGATCTCCTCTTCGCTCTTTTGAGCTGAGACATCCGCAGTAGCACTGCTGTATTCTTGATAGATTTGAGCCAGAAGTGCCTTGAAGTAAGCTATCACTGATCCCAGAACCTTTGAGTAGAAGCCAAAGCAAGTAGAGCTCAAAAGTGAATGCAGAAGGGAGATAATGAGAAAAGTAAGTCCTGAGCGCCTAGATAAGCCTGCAACTTGATCATCATAGGAGCCATGAGGACTCTACCCTTAACAGCAGATGAGTTACATGTTCAGAGGCTTTATAGCAGCAGCAGTAATCTTGCCATCTTGAGATCTGTCCCACCATTGTAAATGTTGTGCCAAGAAAAAACTTTGAGACGGTCTTCCTGGTCTCCACCTTGTTTAGAGATCTTTGGTCTCAGGGGAGAGAGAGATAAATCTGTGGTGCTAACACGATACAGGGAAAGGTCTAGCCCCCCCCGAGAATAAAAATGGAAGGCCCTGCCTCCCTAGTGTTTTTGCTGAAAAGGAACATGGCTGTGCCTTTTTTAAAGGGTGGATGTAATGACTGGTATGCCTTTGAAAGGGTGAATGATGTCCAACACCCATCTGTCTTAAAATGAATGATGTCCAACACCCATCTGTCTTGAGTAACCCAATCCCAAAGGAGCTGAAAAGACGAGAATTCGACTGAGATGTCGCCTACCGAGAAGTCGGACTGCTGAAAAGAACTCCTGACCTGCCTGAACTGTAGTCTGACTTGCAGGTGAACTCCCAGTCAAGTCCCTCCTCACTAACTCCCCTTCCTTGCCTACGTCTAGACCTACCCCCCCCTACTGTCGTCATCCAGCCCCTCACCACCATTTAGTAGCCACCATTCCCTAACCACCTTTTGAGCTGGCCCCACAAAAACTTAACACTTTGGCTGTAGACACTTTGCTTTCATCTGCCTCCATCAGGCTAAAAAGCCAATTCCACAATCCTTCCAAACACATCATCACAAAATAAAACATCCCAAAATCCTTGTCTTAACATGCTCAGATCCAGGCATCACTCACTCAACATGAGAAAAGGAGGCACAAGCACTGGCATGCCCACCGACAAGAGCAGCCCGGCACAGCATCTCATTAAAGCCTAATTGCCATGCTTGGAAGAACACAACTCCAAACCAACGCCTAAACCAAACTCTTTCACTCACTAAATCCACCTCTTTACCTTCATAGAGATTTAACTAAGAAAGAAATTTTGACTTTATTTCAGCAATGCAAAACTGACATTCAAGCGCTCCCCCTCATGGCTAGAGAAGAAGAAGTATACAGTTTACCCCCCCACCTATCCAAACTCGCCTTTTCGTCACAGACACAGGATTTTTAACAGGACATTTTAACACCTTTAGGCCCTCCCTGAGAAGTTTTGTCTGGGTCAAAGGGACCTTTCTTAAACAAATTAACTATAGGGCTTCTATAGCAACTTAGTAGTGCCTATCAGGTTTAACAGGAGGGCAGGGCAAAGGGGAAGCCTCTGCAGTCTGCAAAAACATCTTCCACCACACATCAGCTGAGGGAGGTATAGCTAAGGGCCTATGTTGGGTAAAAATAAGCCTCTTCCTGGAATCAGACTTCTGTACATCCCAATGACCCTGCGTGCTCCCTCATGGAATCATGCAATCCTGAAAATCTGAAAAGAAAGGAGTCTCTGGGAAGGAGAAGGAGGAGAGTCCTCCATCAGAAGAATCAGGAGGATATAGAGGATAAAATCATCCGCTCAAGAAGACTCCTCCTGGCCTCCCCACCCTGAAACTCTGGTTGGTTGGACCCAACCCACCCTAATTCTATCAGGAGGGCTCCCAGAGAACTCTAATCAGTAATCAAATCTTTCTGCTAATTTTTAAGCATATGTTTCTTAGGCACAGAACCAGGAAAAGCCCCCCCACCCCTGACTGAAGCTTGACTTACCTCCTAAAAAAGTTTTTTAGCAACAGAAGGACTCTAACCACAAGAGAAGGGGAGAGAGGAGAATAGTTACCTGAGAAGCCCCCCCCCCCCTGCCTGCTCCCTGAGATGTAACAGTAATCCTAGTAAAGGGGGTCGGAGGCTCCCTCCTGGCTCTCAGCAAAACTCCGGCTCCACTGAGCCGCCCTCCGAGACCGGACGACGTCCGACGTGTTCTTCTCAAGCTTCTAGGCTTCACTGTTTTGCTTGGCGGCCCGGCGGCGTTGCGCATCCGGCGGCACGGGCATTACACGTCTCCCTCGCAACTAAAAACCAACAACAACCTAACCTCCTCTTAATAGTCTTTTGTTAAACCCTTGCTTGCAAAGCGGCAACCAACAGCGCCGCAACAGGGTATCTACACAAACAATGTATGGACACACAATGTATACTTATATGCCCAATAAGAAATACACAAGAAATACAGTTATTCACTTTTTCTAAACGGTTGTTAAAAGAAAAAACAAAAAAACAAAAATGTTCCCCCAACTCAACTTAGATCTGTCTGATTCCGTCTGAAACTCCTATAAATATCTCACTGCGCGCGCCACTTCTGCCAAAACTGCTTCTGATCGCATCGACCATGCGGGAAAATGAGACGTGGCGCCGGTCATGCAGCATTAGTAGTACCTGACGCCAGTCAAAGTAAAGCGACAGCGACCCGACCCTACTACTCTGGTATTCGGGCCGACTGGACGCGGACTATACCCACTAGTAAGGACTGCAGCAATGGAAAAAGAAGAACATCATCCTGGAGTAAAATCCCTTTCCCCTTGCATGTGCAGGAACTTCTTGAATGGTTCCTTGAACTAGGAGTTTCTGAAGAACTGAGGGGATGAAAGGCAGTTGTTCTCGAGGGGGTTGAGGAATGCCTTTGGGAGTAAGTTTGGTCTCCCAACTCATGAAATATCCCTGTTTTATTACAAGCAGGACCCAAGAGTCGTGGGTAACCTGATTCCAAGCAGTTAGGGACAGGGAGAGACGCATGAAAAGTGGGATGTTTGGATCCAGTGCCTGGTAGTCACAGGCTACCAGGTTTACCCTGAAAGGGCTGTTTCGTGGCAGGTGTAGAGGGAGCAGGTCTGGCTGAGGCGTATCCCTTGGAGTCCTTCTTGCTTTTGGCTGGCAAGTGTCTGACAGTAGGATGTTTAATAGGGTAATTCCTTTGGAAGTGTGAGACCAGCTAGACAAAAATGTGTCTCAGGTCCTGTATCTCCTTACCCTTTGTTTGGAGAGCCTTAAACGGGTCAGCAGCCACTGAGTCAAACAAATATTTATTGTCTAGGGCTACATCCAAGAGTTTAGACATAATGTCATCAGGGAGAGGCTGAAACCTAAGCCAGGAGTATTGCCTCATGACAAACCCTAAATCAGCAGCCCTAGAGGAGGCCTCTACTGCATCATAACTGCACTTAATAGACTGTTTGGTCACCTGAGTGCAGGAATTCAACAGGGTAGACATTTTAGCCTTGGGTAGAGAGTCAGGGAGGTCCCCCAGTTGTTTTGTCACATTAGCTAGCACAGCCAGGGAATATTTGGCCATGTGGGTTTGGTAGTTAATTTCCCTAACTGCTATGGTAGCAGAAGTGTAGCCATTTTTCCCTAGTTGCTCCATTAACCTGTTTTCCTTGACCAAGGGAGGGAGGGGGGTACAAGGGAGTAGCTTAACAGTTGTGTCTGTAGCCAAAGCAATGACTGAAGGATCTGCAGGAGGTGCTTTGTACAAGAATTTAGCATCCTCAGGGACCTTATAAAACCTGGGCATTTGGGTGCAGGAGGTTGTGAATCAGGGTTTTTGGAGGCAGCTAGGAATGTATCCAAGAAGGCAGGGTGTACTGGAGCAACTGCTGACGGGGTTTGAAGACTCCATTTTTAAGAGCTCATAATATCTCTTCTGGGTCTCTGTAACCTGACTGCTGTCCAACTAAAAGAATTCTTTAATTTGACAAATGATTTCCCCGAAGGTGAAATCTTCTCCTGGGGAATCTGTGCCATTAGACTCCTCCTCTGGGGAAGCATACCTCAGAGGGGAAGCAATTTGTGAGGTATAAGTGAGAGATTCATCCCATGATGAATCCTTTTCTTCAGATGAGACCTCCAGAGCAGGTTTACTTTTGGGGGTAGATGGAGTAGGGGCCTGGCATAGGGCTAAGGTGGTGTTCAAAAGGCCTTGCGTGAAGGCCTGCCAGTCAGGAAGTTGATTGGAGGTGGTGGGCATTGGCAAAAGAGCAAGGTGTTTAGTTTTTTGCTGCTTCTTTTTTTGGGACTCAGATATCGAGGTATCGGAGATCTGGTTAAGAGTGGGAGGGCCAGACATTGGATGGCACTCAACAATATCAGAGCTAACATCCTTGTGAACCACAATTTGTGAGACCCCATGCAGACCCTCAGATATGATGAGCTTAGGTTCCCACCTCGGCGACCAAATTGGATGCCTGTGATTCCCTCTGGGACATGCCCTCGGCTTCTTTAAAGGCTTCCACCTGGGTTCCCACCAAAGGGAAGTCCAAGGATTCCAGCTCAGACTCTGGGCCTTCATCTGCCTTGAGAGGTATGTCTGGAAAGGATGGTGCAGCAGTTGGTTCAGACCTAGACTTTTTGACCTTTTTGACTGGCGGCTCATCCGAGGGGCCTGATGTCGGATCCATTGCTTTGGCCAAATGCTTGAAACATTGGTTTTCTAAATAAAGTTTTAAGGCTAAGTGACTCCTGATGGTTTTTGGAACAAAAGCCTGACAAATACTACAAGTAGTGTGGTCATGTTCCTGGCCTAAGCAAAACAGGCAGAGCTCATGCATATCTTTATGTGGAATTTGCCTTCCACACCTACACTTGCCCTTTCTACCTGACATGAAAAACCCCACAACAGTAGCAAAGGATAATCAAAAATCCCTACAGGGTACTTATCTGAAGTCAGATAAGATGAGAGCTTCATATGGGATCACTTTTCCAAAGGAACGACGACCGGAGCTGGCAGTCACACAGGCGGCAGAAAAGTTCTGAAGAAGGTGTGTGCTGACATCTGTTTTGTACCTGACGTCTGTTTATGGCCGACGTTCACAGAGTGAAATTTGGGATGTCATATAGGTTCATAGGTTCATACTAGGCTATCTGCCCGAGGGCATTTATAGCCTATTTGTTTGTGGCTTACGCCACCCCTTTAGTATGGGGAACTATACCCATTATTTTGCTGTGCCTCTGTCGAGCAGTGACACTGAGGTAATTCCTGGGGTATATCTGCGATCTCCCATCCATTGGTCAAGATTTCTCTTGAACAAGGCCAGCGAGGTGCTCTGCCTCACATGTACCGGGATAAATTAGTACTAGGCTAACTGCTCTTGTGAGCCATTTTTTAAGCCTAGCCAATTATTCCTTGTGAGACTCAAACCCTGCACCTTGTGTTTGTAAGTCAAGCACCTTAAGCATTAGGCCACCCTCCCAACTGCACCCTAGTGGTAGCATCTATCCTTTGTAAACTGTCTGGATGTACGAGAGTCACCAGAGGTGAACTCCCTTGTGTTATGAATACAGCAACATATGAAGAGAAGGACTTGCAAAAAACAGTAAGGCTGACTCCATTGATGAAATAGCATCCTTGTCACTTTCTTGTTGAGAGACCACTTGTGCGGTAGAAGAATGCGCCTGCTCAGTTTGTCTGCTATCACACTGGACTTCCCTGGAATGTGTATTGCTGTAAGAAAGCAGTTGCAGGAGATCACCCATTTCCACACTCTGAAGGCTTCTCAACACAAGGGTAAGATCTGGTCCTTTCTTGTTTGTTGATGTACCATACTATTGACATATTGTCTGTTTGAATTGCAAACTTCCCCAAAGGAAGAGTATCTTGGAAGGCCTGCAATGCTAACACCACTGCTCTCATTTCTAGAATGTTTATATGCAATTTGACCTCTTTGGGGGATCAAGTGTCTTGGATTGTTTTCCCCAGGAAAAGCCACCCCAACTGGGAAACCTCCATCATCACTATGGCCTTGGGCTACAGGGGAATGAATGTATGGCCTTGTAGAATCTGATCTGACTGAATCTGATCTGACTGAATCCACCACTTGAGATACATCCTGCATGTCTGAGTGATTCATATCAAAGCTGACATGGGTTGATAAAGTATCAACCCAGTGTGATGCTAACATCCACTGTAGAATCCTCGTGTAAAATTTGACTAAAGGTACCAATGTTATAGCCACTGACATTGACCCTAGAGTTTGAAGGACCAAGTGGGGTGAAATCTTGGTACTGCATAATATTTTTCTGACCAGTGATCTTATAGTTTGGACTCTCGAAGGAGGCAGTGAAGCTATCATAGACTTTGTGTTGAAAAGTACTCCTACGAATTCCAGACTTTGAATTGGTTCCAGATGAGACTTCTTGTAGTTTATGGTTTTCCCAAGATGAGAACAAGTCTGGAGAACCTGATCTCTTGCCCCTTATCAACAGATGCCTGGTCAGTGTGGTAATGAGCCAGTCATCCAGCTACAGAAACACCCGGAATCCCTGCACTATCAAGTGAGCTGCTACTACTACCATCATGCATTTGGTGAACACTCTGGAGGCTGTGGTGAGACCAAAGGCCAGAGCTCTGAACTGGTAGTGACTGGCTCCCAGCTGGAAGCATAAATACCTTCTGGATCATCTGTTTAGCTTTACATAGTAGTACACATCCTGAAGATCTATTGATCACATCCACTCATCCTTGCCCAGAAAAGGGAGAATGGACTGAACCATCACCATCTGAAACCTGGTGCATCAAACTGACTTGTTCAAGTTGCTGAGATCCAGAACTGATCTCCATTCCCCTATTTTCTCTGGCACTAAAAAGTATCTTGAGTAAGTTCTGGATTCTATCTGGTCTGGTGGGACCTCTTGGATGACTCTTTTTCTGGCAGCTTTCATATTTGTATTGCTGCTTCTTTCCTCTGACTGGGTAGAACATCAAGGATTTTTTTGTAAGACCGGAGGTGGAAAGGAAAAGGGTATTATATAACCTCTGGAAATAATCCTCTAGGATCAAGTATCTTCTTTTAAGTCTATCCAGGCTTTTTAGTGCAGGGATAATCCACCCCCAATTGCCGTAAGAGGTAAGCAATCAAGCCTCTTTTCAGGAGTGCTGGTAAGGTCTGTCAAAGAAAATCTCTGGACCCCTGGTTTTGCAGGCCACATCTGCTACAAGGGCATCATCATCCATAGGAGTTCCCCCTCTACTCCTGGGGGAATTTACTCCACGTGTGTCCTGGAAAGGACCCTGGGATTTCTTAAACCACATCTTCTGACTACCTTTTTGATTCCTATTAAAGGATCTCTGAGGGATGAAAAAACATACTCCCACAGTAGACAGGGTGTTTACATTCTTCTCATACCTGGATAATGTGTCCTTCACTTTTAGGCCAAACAAAGAAATGCCGTCAAAGGGAGCATTGACAAACAAAGACTTGAAGGGAGCCACAAAATCACATAAGCACATCCAGGCATGTCTCCTAATGGAAATGCCTGAACTCGCTGCCCTAGAGGTTCCTACAGCCCCATGTGAAATGAGCCTCATGGAGGAATTCGACATAGATTGAACGGTAACCATCTGAGAAGTCACAGATGACTGGACCTCTGCAGAAATGGATCCTGATAGGATATCTGAGAGTTCCTTCATCAAATCCCTCTGTAACCTTGTGTAAAATGTGCCAAATAATTCATCAAACTTAAGGCGAAGGTTGCTGAAGCATAAACACATTTCCCACACCAGTCCATCACCCTAGACTCCTTGTTAAAGTGGGTAAAGAGTGGAACTTTCGTCTGCTAGTTCCTTCTGGTGGCCACTACCATCACCATAGCATCAACAGGCACCCCTTTACTCCATAACTATTTATCTGAAGGTGGTGCCATAATCTTGTCTGGTCTCCTAGGTACAGGCTCCAGTGTGTCAGGTTCCTTTCATGCTCACCAAGAGATCAATTCAATAAGCTTGTCAACGGAAAGAGTCACCCAGGAAGCAGATGAACTGATACCGAAAGCCGCCAGGAATACCAACTCCTCACATGAAGGGTTACTGGGCATCCAACCATCTCTCTACTGCATGATTTCAAAAATGTCTCCAAAGGAGACCTCTTTGGGAGGTAACCTTGAGGACCCTTCACCTTCATCAAAGTCTGTATCCTCAGTGATGGACTCTTCTGGAGAGTCCAAGTGCTTCTTCTTACGTCTTCTTCCTAGGGAATGCCTCAGTGGGATTCCCTGGGAAAGTATTGGAAGACACAGAAAAAGAAATACCCTGCTTGGAAGTCTGGGGTTCCTGGACTGGCCCTGTGGCAAAGAGTTGATGATACTCCGGGCACAGACACATCAGGAATGAAAAATGGGTAGGATCCATCCATTCTTCGGCAGATAAAATCCCCTTCACAGAATGAAAGGTAGACTGCCCTGGAGAAAGAGAAGACTTCGGATCCAAAAGAACATACTTTTGGACTGCTGAACCTCTCTGCTTTAAAAGTACCCCCCCGAGGTGGAAGCCAGAATCAAGCTATCCAAAGCCGAGGCTCCAAGGAGCAAAGATGGCTCTGTCAATTTTGAAGTTGATTCCAACAGGTAAGCTTCGGCTCCAAGAGGTCTGCTGATCAGAAAGAATCAGAGCACTCAGGGCAGTCTTTGTATCTGAAAATATAAGCAATCTTAGGATCAGAGTCAAATGGAGTCGGACGGTTCTGATCCAAAGGCTCTGTAACAGCTAAAGGTATCAGAGGGGGAAGTTGCAGTGGGGGTGTGGTAGAAGCATGGACTGCCTGACCCGAAGAGGTAGGAGCTGGTAAGACACCCATCTGATTCTGCACACACAGAATCATCTGCACCACTCTTTCCACATCTTGTTCAAAAAGACTTCTAGAAGAATGGGTAGAAACAATACAATTATTTTGTTTAGATAAAAGGAACCTTGGTTTGTGATGCTCCAAAAAAAAAAAAATGTGAGGGCAGCCTTGAGGGCACCTGATCCATAGAAGGTGAATATCTTGTTCTGGGCAAATAAATGATGCTAGATATTGTACAGCTGGAAATGGTTAGATCTGGTAGTTTTCTCATCGGATCAGAGGAGGTCGGATCCATCACTTTACTCTGTCTTCTTCGGATCCCTGGGTGAGGACATATCCAGCTTAGATCTCTTTCTAGGATTTGAATCAGAGGGTGAGGTCAGATCCAAATTATACTGTTTTGTGGATTTCTCTAAGACCTAAGAGGATAGAGAGGAAGGTCTCAGAGAAGAAGACTTAGAATTGCTGCTTTTAGGAGATTGGGCCCCAGATATTTCTTCACTGACAGCTGAAGGTAGCAAGCCTTTCAAAATCAATTTATTTTCCTCTCAACTAATGCCCTGGGGTAAAGCCATGACAAACTGCACAGTTGTTTTGCAAATGTAAGGGTCCAAGATAGTAAATGCAAAAGTATGAGCATTAGACATAGGAAGTTTGTGCCCACACTTAGATTTTTTAAAACCTGCAGGGCCTTTTTCTGCCATAATTACAAGTAACAGAAATAGTCAAAACTACCACAAAAGTAAAGAAACTAGACTCTCCTCTTTTTTTTTTGTTTAGATAAAAGGAAACAAAAACAAAACCCCAGAATACCAGCAATGGTATACAAGAGCTACATTAAGTGAAGATAACATTAACACTTAAAAGGTATTTCACTAAAGAATTTCACAGTGCGCACACTGTCCAAGATTTTAAAAGAAAGAAAAACTTAATAAACGGATTTTTAAAGTTGCGAAGTCAACAATAGGGTAAGGGACAAGAAAGAAATTAGCAGAAAACTTTAGAAATAAAAAAAAAACAGACTAACTCCTTGAGAGCCAAGATGAACCACTTCCTTCCCATTAAGTGGCAAACAGATCTCAGGTAACAGGGCAGTGCATTATGGGCAAGGGGGAGCTCAAGAGTTTTAGGTTGCCATGAGCTTTAGCAATGGCCGAGATGGATCCGAGCATCTGATGTGAACCCATCAGTTGAGAGAATGAAAATTGACAACATCAGATGTTGCATTTGTCTGTTTCTCTAACATGTTCAATCGACTTTGTAAACCAGCATGTACGTAAGTCCACTATCCTGAGCCACCATTATTAACCTCTCATCGTTTGGCTTAAATTCACCTCTCTTTAACCATTCCTGCATCAGATCCTGATCGACATGAGGTTGTTCCAGTTGTTGTCTGTACTTGCAACTATATTTATGCCTTTTCCACATTCTTGCCTTCTCATCAGATCCTTATATTCCTTCTTTCCTTTGTTTTTTGGCACATTCAGTTGCTGATTTTTGTCTCCTGCCTTGACTTTCATTCCAGCTTGACACTGATATGCCTTTGGTAAATTAAGCAGTGAAGTCATCTTAGACATGCTCTTCTCATGTTTTAAAACTTTCAGTATGTTTGGATTTTCTGAGGTTAGCAGATACGTATGTAATCTTACAATTGCAGAGATACACATTAATTAATTTCAGAGAGTCCCACACCTCCTTTGGAATGGGGAATATATAATCTTTTTTTTTTTTTAAACATTTTTTTTATTCCTGTTTTGGACACTGTTTAACAGCCTCCTTCCCTATGGGATGCACAAAACTTTAGCTTTCTGAAGCCAGCCACTGGGTTTTAGCCCTGGGTGAAAGTATTTGTAGGCAGAGATTATTCCTTCAGGCAAGAAGGCCTCAGTGCATAGATCTTGTCTGACTGTATGACCAACAGGGAACAATTTGGGTCTTGCAATATTTACAAACCCTAAAGACTGAGCTCTTTGTTCAAGCTCTCCTCCACTGAGTGAGATCACACATTCAGCACACTACATCAAGCTCCACTGCAGTCTTATTCTGCTTTGCAAACAATGATTACAGGCACTAGTTGTCCTGCAAGTGAAGATAATTGTATACATGGTCTCCATTGGAGGATAACTACACTTTTATGGAATATGGTTCTATTCATGCATGCCTACAGCTGCATGCCTTTATAAAGAATACTCCTTATCTGACTTCCAGTGCTAAATATAACCTCAAAGCGTAACACTATCTTCCAGGATAGGTTATAGAACTAAAATATTAATTAGACCTACCCTGCTGCCACACCATGCACTGCTTGTCAATTAGCAGTCATGCTGTCATGTTTAAACAACGGATGTTATTACTCCCACATTTAAGCTTGCTGCTACTATTATTTTTCTCTGACCAGCATACATTACTTTCTCAGTCTTACCTCTTGTCAGTTTATGAATACCACAGAAAAGGAATCACTTCTGCTTACCATTTACGACTACTGTAAGACTATTATACCTCATCCAAAAAGCCATATGACACTTGCTCCACACCCTGCTTACAATCCATAAATGTAATTTGGTGCAATTCTTCAGAGAGCGTACTTAAATACCCTACCCATACCTTTCATCTGTCCAGAATTTTGCAGAATGTCCTCATTTTTTACTCATATTTTTGGTCCTTTCCTCAGAAAATCTGTTGTTTTCTGGCAAACCATTAAGGACTGAAGTCACTATATAATAACATGCAGTTAAGTTTCAGACTTCATATCCTTCAGAAAATGCATGCTAATACCAAACGTGTTATTCTAGCGGCTTTCTAAGTTTATATGGTAAAATCTGTTATTCTGGCAAATTTCTAAACTTACAAGGGCAATATTTAAAACTTCTCCCTGAATTTGGCCTTTGCCCCCTCAATAATTTTTGTCTTTGTCCAGATGTATTTCACTTAGAGGTTGAGAGGTATGATGCTACACCTTATTCCAAGTAGAGGTATGCATGTGTTAACGTTTTTTTTTCCCCCAACACCTGCATTCAATTATCACGTGTGACATATGCACATTTACATTCATATAAAAGTAATCAAACTATATTAACATGACAAACATTATACTTCACATATACAGCTATATATCATATAATCTAAGCAATATTACATACATTATTTACTTCCTGTCTTTTTTTTAAACAAGAAACATCTTTAATAAACCATCACTTGCTGCATAGGTAAACATCACTTATAATCTTCCTAATCTTTCTCACTCAAACATTACATAGCTCATTTAAGTCCTGCCTCCTTTTAGACCTCATTCCTCCCTTGTATATATTGTTCCCACAATAATCATTTTTTCCTATGCAGTTTGCTCCTACCCTTTTCTAAAGATCTCAATTCCAGTTGTATTATCTTTGTTACTATATCCACTACTTCCAGTAAAGTTAATTTAGATTTTGATTTCCATTTTCTAGTAAGTGCTTTTTTCATGCTCATTATTAGACGCAGCAAGGACTTACCATGTCTAGGCAATTCCGATTCTGTATCATAGCTCAGAAAAATCATCTCCCTCTTCAGACTAATCTGCCCACCCTGCATCTCTGACAGTGCATCCTGCAGGGAATCCTTAAAGTCTGCCAACTTACTGCACTCCCAGAAAACATTTTCCCAGTTACATCTTTCTTCCCCTTCACACCTTCAACATTTACTGTCTGCCTGAGGAAAAATTCTCGTGAGTCTACTTGGGGTATAAAAACATGTAAACATTTACAGGCAAAAATCCTAAATCTTCTAGTTGCATATTTGGGAGACCTACATATGTCCTCCCATGGTTTCTTTGTGAATTGCTTATCCACTCTCTCTTCCCAATCCTTTCTAACCTCCTCTGATTGATTCATATAATCATGCAATATTTTACATGCTCTACTAATTACTCCGTTTTTAATGGCAGCTTCTCTTATAGATCATATTAAAAACTCTGCCAGTGCTGGTCTTTCTTTTAGGATCTCCCTATTTATTTATTTTTTTTAAATTTTACTTAACATTTGTTTACCGGGAAAGTCCGACTTGGAACATAGCCAGTTTTCAGTGGAGGCCTGGGGAGAAACGCTCCAGATGCATGTCTTTGAACATAGGAGGAAACCGGAGCACCCGGAGGAAACCCATATGAATGCAGGGAGGACATGCAGACTCTGCACAGAAGGCACTGCAGCCAAAAATGAAAACAGAGAACCCCTTACTGTGAGGTGACAATGCTACTGCTGCACTACTGTGCTGTGCCAATTTCTCTTTGCCTATACTCTGATATCAATCCCTATTATGGAAGGCAATCTCTAATCTGTCTTCCCATTCTATCAGCTTTCCTTTTCTAGTTATTTGCATGCCCTTGTTAACGTTGTCCAGACCCCACCCCCTCAGTAATATGTAGACACGGACATGGAACTCCTGCCATCCACCACATAGTCACACTCCCAGATCAGTTAAGTGGCAGATGGAACACACCCATACAAAACTAATATAGATAAATTCCCAATGCATTTCCAACAACATGACTTCGCTAAAAGGCTGGCTCTCTCACTCCAATCCTAATGTCCTGGCTATCACAGAATCTTGGCTGAGATTTGACATTCTTGATAATGAAATACAACTGCTGGAATTTATCATATTTGGGCAAGATAAGAAATACAGAATGGCAGGTGAGGTCATTATTCACGAAGTACACTGTTCCTTTCTATAAATCAAGCTCCAATATTCATTCTACAAAGTCTCTGCTTCTCCAAGTGCGTATAAAGATAAAAAATTATTAACTTAGCTAGTCTTTATGCTCTACCAGACTTCGCTAATGATAATTCAGAAGACACCCAACATTTATTTAGTTACTAACTTGTTAACCAGGTTGGTGGCTGGTCCACAGACCATTTTCAGCCAGAGCCCATAAAAGTTAGGCTGCTACAGCTTTTCCCACAGTGAATTACATCTTTTTGATACCATACAATTCAAAGAAAGATATTAGTAAAAATAAATAATAGTTACACCATGAGCATAAGCCAAGCTAACAAGAGGTAATAGGGTCAAGCAAGTGGGGTTTTGACAATTTTTACAGACTGCCTCTGTCTCCTCACATTGGAAGGAGAGGCAAAGTGATCACAGCAAGGCTGACCCCACTTTAAAAAGATCTGTTCCGCTACTGATGGATTCAGAGACCACTCGTAAGGCATCAGAATAGATCTGAGCCTGTCCACTAAAATGTTGGACCTCCCTGGAATGTGCGTTGCCACCAGAAAATTGCTGGAGGAAATATTCCACTCCCACACAAAAAACAAAGGTCAAAGGACAAAGGGGGTAAGATCTGCCCCCCCTCCGTTTGTTGATTTACCAGACTACAAACATATTGTCAGTCTGGATGGCAGTAGGCCCTTGAGGAAGAAAGGCATGAAGAGCTTGCCACGCCAAAAGCACTGCCCTCATCTCCAGGACAATGACGTGCAGATGGGTCTCCTAGGAGGACCACGTGCCTTGGACTGTCCTTCCTGAGCAGGGTAGGTGTCTGTGGTCATTGTGAAGCAGGGGAGGGGGGAGAATGAATGGGCAACCCAGAAGATGATCTGGGGATTGAAGCCACCACAGAAGTGAATCCTTTGCAAACCTGAGATAACCACATACCTCTCAACCTCTTACAGCAAGAAATCTGGACAGAGCCATAAATAATGGGGGGACGGAATTCCAAAACTAGGGACAATTTTTATATACTGCTCTTACAAACTTAGAAAGTTGACAGATCAACAAGTTTTACATTAGCATGTATTTTCTGAAGGGTATGTAATATGAAATTCAAATTTATGGCATTATTTTCTGAATTCACTTCTCAATAATTTACCAATAATTTGCAAGAAAACCAACATTTTATAAGGAACAGATTAAAAATATGAGGCAAAAATGTGGACATTCTGTGAAAATCTGGACAGTTGAGAGCTACAGTGAACTGGATGAGATAAGGGAAGGGCTAGTAAGGGGACCACTGAACTGCCCGAGTCCATTGGAGGATCCTCAAATGAAGGTGCACTGTTGGGATGAGAGTAATCTTGGCTACCATGGACCCCAACTTCTGAAGAACTAAATCCGTTGGAGGACATTTGGCCTGAAAGATGTAGGAAACATGATATCGAAAGAATAACCATCTGTCTGAAGGTAGAAACACCTTGGCTTGGATAGAGTCTATCAGGGCCCCAATGAAGTCCAGTACCTGTACTGGTGCTAGCTGTGACTTGTTCAGGTTTATGGTTATGTCCAGATAGTGGGCGGTCTTGAGAAGAAGATCCCTGGCTTGACAGTCAATACCTGGAGGGGGCAGAAAGGAGCCAATCATCCAGGTAGGGAAAGCCGTGAAACCTCTGCAGCTACAGGTGAGCCTCTACAACTGCCATCATTTTGAACACCCTGGGGGCATAGTGAGCCAGCACTCTGAACTGAAAATGACTAGCTCCCAGCCAGAAGCGATATGATAGTATGCATCCCGGAGGTCCACTGAGCATATCTAGTCGTTCCTCTGCGGGAAAGGCAGAATGGACTGAAGAGTGACCATCCAGAATTTTGTCTTGGCATCTGACTGGTTTAGAGTTGACAGATCCAGGATGTGTCTTAAGTCCCCCATTTTATTTGGCACTAAAAAGAACCTGGAATAGATGCCTGATCCAGATTGGTCTGGGGGGACAGGCTGAAAGACCTGCTTTTTGAGCAGCCTGGAAATTTCTATGGCTGCCTGCTTCCATTGCATGGGTGGGACATCTGTGAAGTGTTTGGGAGGAACTGGGGTTTGGAGAAAATGGCTCAAGTATCCTCTGGATATTATCTACAAAACCCAGTGATTGTCGGTGCTAGACTCCCAGGCTGTTGGGTGTAGAGAAAGACATCCACCAACTGCCTCCAGAGTACAGCAGTTGGGCAACCCTTCAGGGTTGCTGCAAGGATCTGTCCGGGAAAGAATCGCGAAACCCTTGGTTTTTCGGAACCCCTCTGCTATGAGGGCAACGTCTGTCATATCCCCGTCTGCCTCTGGGAGAAGGCAAGTCCTGAGCTTTGTGGGAAAAGCCCTGAGATTTCCGGAACCACATCAGCTTCACCCCACACTGATTCCTAGGGAAGGATTGTTGTGGGGTTGAGAAGCAAATCCTGATGGCAGACAGTGTCTTCCCGTCTTTCTCACTCTAAACTAAAGTGTCTCGAATGGCCTTACCAAAAGGAGTGGAACCATCGTAAGGGGCATTCATAAAGGATGCCTTGAAGGGCTCAGAGTAAGCACAAAGGTGGGCCCAGGCATGACGCCTCTTGACTATGCCTGTACCAACAGTCATAGAGGCACCCTCTGTAGCGTGCGACAGGAGCCTCATGTAAGTATTAGATATGGAAGTAAGGGTGGCCATATGGAAAGAGAACACTTTTTTCTTCTCTGCCATCATGGACCCCGGGGCAGACTCAGTGACTGCTTTATCCAGATCCCGCTGCAGCCTGATAAAATGTGCCATGTAGTTCAGCGCATGCAAAGCAAACATGGCTGACATGTAGGCCCACTTCCTGAAACAGTCTGTATTCTGCAACTCTCGGCCCAGAGGGTGGACCTTAGAGCTATCCTGAGCGAGCTCTTTCTTGGTGGCCATTGCTACCACCATGGCATCGACTGGGGATCTCTTAGACCAATGTTGCCTATCCAGCGGGGCACTAAGAATTTTGTCTGGGCATTTGCGAATAAGCTCAACCTTATACAGTTCCTTTCAAGCCCTGGATGAAATCAAATCCACAAGAGAATCTGTTGGATGGGACAACCAGGAGGTATGGGGTCCTGTGTCAAACACCTCCAGGAACACTGACTCATTTGGACTGGGCTTTTGTGTAGACCACCCTCCTCAATGGCACAGGATTTCCATGATGTCTCCAAAGGATATACTCCATAAGTAGTGTGACATCCAGAAAAAGATAAGTTGAGAGAGAGGCTAACTGATGGGCATAGTGGGGAAAATGATGAAGACAGGCTAAACAGCAGATGGCAAGTCAGGCAAAGTGACCAGATGAGCTAAGTGGAGTGTAGGGCAGAGACAGAACTGAAGTGAATTGTTGGGGGTTGAGGGGAATGAAAGAAGGTAGAGGGTACTGGAGAGTAGAGGGAAGCCGACCATGGCAGGGGAAGGTAAGCTATACAGAAATGACAAACAGAGGAAGAAGTGGTGACATAGTTAGGCAGTGTATCTATATGGCTCCCTTGGTGAAGGGAGAATGTTAATATTCTTCTGAATTTCAAAGGACAACTGGAACCAAATCTGATAACAGCAGCTAAATAGTGAAGAGGCAGAAGTTCCACACTATAGTACTAATGACTATTTGCATACAGTAAGGGGACATGAGACATATAAAGAAAGCATAGAATAAGACAGAGTATAATATTTTAAGGAAGAACTGAAGACATGAAATAAATTCCAGTGAAAAGAGAGAATCTGGAGGATGTTAAACAGAGAAGGAATTCATATGGCCACACTACAGGAAACATACTTGAAGAGCAGTGATGCTCAGACCCTTAAAAATAGTATCCGATTGTTAAAGGGAAATGGTAAAGAACGGGGAGAAAATAAAGATGGTAACAGAGTAGCAGTTTATGAGAGGGATTATGATTTCTCTTTGTAAGTCTCTCAACTTCATGCTTAAGGTGTCTCCCTTTTTCCCCATCCCCTCCACATTTAATTCCACTTTCCCTGGCTATTTCTTATTTTCCTCACCTAGCTCTACTTTCTAGTACTCAAAATCTGCTTCTAGCTAACAAACTTCCACAGACAAAACCCTTAAATCTAAAAGAACCAGTAGACCAACCCTTCCCCACAGTTACATAACAAACACTTAAGTCTAACTCTATATCAAAGCCCATCATTCACATCCCACATAGAAAGTTACAGAAAAAATGAAAGAAGTTTGCTTTTCCTTTCTTGTATTTTGTATTATTTTACTGCCTTTTTCTATTTTGTGTATTGTGATTTGTTTACTTTACACTGCATTTTACTTGCATTCTGCTTTTAACTGCATATTAAAAAATGAATGACACCATAGCTGTGTCTCTCTTCTTAAATATCTATATGAGACACTGTACAAGTTTAGATATTTTAGTATTTCATAATAACTTAAATTTTCAAATCCATGGATGCCCTTGCTATATTTCAGCTGTACTCTTTCCAGTTTACTCATGCTTGTTTTCTTATAAGGTTTCCATTCTATTATTCCATATTCAAGTTTGGGTGTAATATAACTAACAATGACTTCATCATTTCTGATTTCCTAGACTTTACAAATCTTTTTATACAACCTATACTTCTATAACTATCATTGTCTAATCAGTTGATATGATTAGAAAAACTGAATGCTGGATCTACCCATACACCCCTGTCCTTAAATGAATCTACAATTTCAACAACTGTATGCTGTATTAAATATTCACCTTTCAATTTATGTCTCCCAAACCTCATATGCTCAGTTTTTATATTCTCCTGTTCCCAAATGGTCATTTTAGTCAAGTTATTTTGCAGATGTACCCTGTCCGTAACATATGTAATCATGTTACTCAATTTCAAGTCATCAGCATACAGACTGTAGAACACCTCCAATGAAAAGACAGATCTGAAAGATGCAATCAAAACAACTATGGACCTAAGACAGAGCCCCGTGGGACACACTGACTAACCAAGAACTTCACCTATCCAATTTGCTGTATGATACCTGCCATGTCCTATATGTAAGCCATGCAGGTATCCATCTTATCAAGAGTACATCGATGCCTAGTTGTTCCAATTTATTTATATATGTTTTTTAAACAACTTAAGACATAGCCAATCATACATTTACATAAATGAAAACACACCATATTGACATAATCTTAGCTACAAATACTATACATCAGAAATTATGCTGACAATTTTAGTTGCAAACATTATATATCACTTATAATCTACCCAATCATTGTCAGTCAAACATTACACAGGTCATTTAAATCTTACTTTCTTTTAAACCTCATTTCTCCCCTGTATGTATTTTTCCCACAATTCCCTTTTTTATGTAATTTGCTCCTACCCTTTTCTAAAGATCCCAATTCCAGTTGTTTTATCGCTTACTATACTATATTCACTACATCAAGTACAGTTGGTTTAGACTTTGATTTCCATGTAAGCAATAATTCCTGACAGGGTGTGTGTTAATGTGTAATTAATGTCCAAGGGGTGTTATGAGGCCCAACGCCTTTGTTGTGTTTACTAACAGTTTATTGATTTGAGTTAAGGACTCTTACTTGAAAGTAGTATTACAGAGTACCAATTAGTGCTGGACACGTGCAATACTGTATGTGGTAATGAATACGAGTATGTTAACTAGTTGGGTAGCTTAAGCCAGTTTGTTGCTTCAGGGCTCTACAATAATTCTTATAATATTGGCAGAAATGTCTGCTATTTAAAAGATGGAGAATTTAGCTTTAAGCCTAGTATTTAGGTTTGTAAGACTACACAAGACATACAGTAAGACTGGAAGAAGGTAGGTAAATGCTAGTATTTGTCCTGGTTTATTAGTCAGGTGTTGTTTGGAGAGGGAGATGAGTTTCCGGTGTGTTTTTAATGGCCTGCAAAGTGGGTTAGCCAAATTTGAGGTTATTGTCAATTAAGAAACTTGGAGGTTTTCTTTGGGTTACAGTTTTATTTTTTGTGCTGTTGGATGTGATTACTTTGAAAGATTTGGTTTCATTTTGGTATTGTTTGTTTTATGTCCTGAAGTGTGTGTGTGTATGTGTGTGTGTGTGTGTATATATATATATATATATATATATATATATATGTAAAAGGGTTGAGTCATCAGTATACTGAATTATGCCAGCAAGGTGGGAGGCAGTATGTAGTTTGTTTATAAAAATGTTGAAGAGTGGGCCTAACATTGTATATTGTGGGATGCTGACAGTGACTGGTAAAAAGGAGAGATTTTACTTCCATCTGACTGCTTGCTACCGGTCAGTCAAATAGCCATGGAACCATGAGAGAGGCAGGGCTGGTTGAGGCCAAAGGAAAAAAGTTCAATAAGAAGATGTTGATGGGACACAGCGTCAAAAGATTTTGATACAGTATGAGGATACCAGGTTTCCAGCATTCCTATATTGATTTATGATATTGATGAAGCTGAGGAGATCAACGGTAGTAAAATAAGAGATTCTATCACTATAAAAAAATGAGCTCTTTTTCCACTGTACAATTAATCATATCAGATGTGGAGTACTGCATCCCAATCATGAATACCACATCCAGACAAGGTCACAGAAAAGCTGGCAGTACAAGTCAGACAAATGATATAAATAATGTATTTATAGGTTCATAGGTTCATACTAGGCTATCTGCCCGAGGGCATTTACAAGCCTAGCCCATAGTTTTGTGGCTTACGCCACCCCTTTAGTATGGGGAACTATTTAAAGCAGGAATCATCAGTTTCTGCAAAAGCCCATCTAGTGGATTTTTTTCTTGTTTGTGTGCATGGTCAGGCTAACAATGAAGTCCACAGGAATATGAAATGGTCAACCCATGTCGCCCCAATTCACAAATGCCATTCAGATTGCTCAAAGGATTTAGCAATGCTAGACACAGAATTAGAGCACCACTTAAAACACTGATATGAGCTACAGTTTTAAAATTCTTCCAAATGTAAAGGCAATGTGTAAAGGAGGAGGGTAATATATCTGGTAGACTTTTTGATACCACATACGATTTTATTAAGAAAGAATAATTAAGAAATATAATAACCTGCAGTCAGGTTATCATAAGTAAAGTCTGTGGTGTAGCACTACCTGTCCGCAAATTAAGCAGCTCATAAAACAGTATGTGGAGGTAGGGAAAAGCATTCTGGTGAATGGGAGTGATTGAGCCTACCTTTCAGATAGAATAAAGTGAGAAGAGATGGGAGCATAAGCGGCTGAAACAGGAGGACGAATGGAGAGACTTGTGTGATCAGCTGATTAGGCAGAGCTGTGCAAGGGAAGCTTTATATACTAAGGAGTGTGACATCCAGAAAAAGATAAGTTGAGAGACAGGCTAACTGATGGGCATAGTGGGGAAAATGATGAAGACAGGCTAAACAGCAGATGGCAAGTCAGGCAAAGTGACCAGATGAGCTAAGTGGAGTGTAGGGCAGAGACAGAACTGAAGTGAATTGTTGGGGGGTTGAGGGGAATGAAAGAAGGTAGGGGGTACTGGAGAGTAGAGGGAAGCCGACCATGGCAGGGGAAGGTAAGCTATACAGAAATGACAAACAGAGGAAGAAGTGGTGACATAGTTAGGCAGTGTATCTATATGGCTCCCTTGGTGAAGGGAGAATGTTAATATTCTTCTGAATTTCCAAGGACAACTGGAACCAAATCTGATAACAGCATCTAAATAGTGAAGAGGCAGAAGTTCCACACTATAGTACTAATGACTATTTGCATACAGTAAGGGGACATGAGACATATAAAGAAAGCATAGAATAAGACAGAGTATAATATTTTAAGGAAGAACTGAAGACATGAAATAAATTCCAGTGAAAAGAGAGAATCTGGAGGATGTTAAACAGAGAAAGAATTCATATGGCCACACTACAGGAAACATACTTGAAGAGCAGTGATGCTCAGACCCTTAAAAATAGTATCCGATTGTTAAAGGGAAATGGTAAAGAACAGGGAGAAAATAAAGATGGTAACAGAGTAGCAGTTTATGAGAGGGATTATGATTTCTCTTTGTAAGTCTCAACTTCATGCTTAAGGTCTCCCTTTTTCCCCATCCCCTCCACATTTCATTCCACTTTCCCTGGCTATTTCTTATTTTCCTCACCTAGCTCTACTTTCTAGTACTCAAAATCTGCTTCTAGGTAACAAACTTCCACAGACAAAACCCTTAAATCTAAAAGAACCAGTAGACCAACCCTTCCCCACAGTTACATAACAAACACTTAAGTCTAACTCTATATCAAAGCCCATCATTCACATCCCACATAGAAAGTTACAGAAAAAATGAAAGAAGTTTGCTTTTCCTTTCTTGTATTTTGTATTATTTTACTGCCTTTTTCTATTTTGTGTATTGTGATTTGTTTACTTTACACTGCATTTTACTTGCATTCTGCTTTTAACTGCATATTTAAAAATGAATGACACCATAGCTGTGTGTCTCGTGAGTTTTTTTCACCCTCCTATCTGGTGCTGTTGTGTTCTTAAACACAGCTGTCTTTCTAGTTGCCCGCCCCTTATGTTAATTTGACCACATATCTCTTTCCTTTAGTGGCTGGCTGTGTCCAGTAAGCACAAAATTATCATTTTGTGAAATCACTCCTTTCAACCCTATAATTTATTATCCATCCCACACATATTCCACTGAACAAGAATAAAAATTGCCCACCCCCCTTTCAATCTATCTTGCTCTTTTAAAATTAGTGGCTCTCCACTCAGACAGCTAAATCTTAAATTACCCCTCTTTGATATCTAACTGCTTAATGTACATTGGAGTGCTTGGGATATTAACCCATTTTTTCCATCTTACCTTTAAAATCTGCAACATCCATTGCAAGACCACCAATTACTGGAGAGCCCACATTTTGTTTCTCAGTAGTCATCTTGAGATTAGTGCTTCTATTTTCACCTGTTGAGAGAAGGAGCACAGGGACAGTATTTCCTGGAGACTGCTGATCACCCAAACGCCTATTAACTGCTTCATATGTGACTGCTTGGAATTTGTACTTATATTCTGCTCCTGGTGACAGAAGGAGCATCGTGCATTATTCTTGACTATTTCTGGTTGGGCAGTGAGTGTCTGTGCTTGATGCTCTTGATTGGCCTGGTTGTTGTTCAAGGCGTCTACCAGAAAAAGACTACAACAAGCCTACAGACCCTTGCATCACCTCTGGGACACAACTGTGGATCACCAAATAGGCTGTGGCCTGCTTCTCATCTTGGGATTGATGCTAATGTTTTGCTTCTGGTGACAGAAAAAGCAAAGGAGCAATGTATCCCAGCAAAGTGAAGCTGTGGTGAGACCAGCATGTCTGCCCTCTTTTCATCATTCTTGACAAGATAATTATTTGTTTTCAGTAATACTGCGTGATTTGTTTCTAACCTCAGAATATCTACCTAGATACTTCATCATTAAATTTTCAGGATCTACTTATTAATTTCCCCTCAATTATTTGGCAGTGCATTACAGAGACATCTTTAGTGACATTTTCCTGTAAAAGCACCACTGAAATTTCACCAGTACCTAGTTGCACAAGGAACAGCTGGTTTGCAGTGACAAGTACTGTCCCTAGAGTTGCAAACTGGATACTCCTGACATTGCTTTATATTCTCACTCCAACTGTCTAATCAATAAAAAGGGTTTGTTGCCATGGATATGAACTTTTCCCACAATCTCCATTACCAGCTTGGTGGATATGGGCATCTTCAAACAATGTAGACATTGCCTCATGTTTACTGACAAACCAGTTAATTCTCAAACAAACTGATAGGGTATGAGAGAGATGCAATTACACAATGTCACTGGATGCAAAGCTCTCACATAAAAGTACTCCTAATGTCAATGAGATTGTCAGTAATACACATGCTGCACCCAGCACACGCAATTCAAAACGCACACATAGACCCACTTATGCTGAGGCACTTAAATGTAACCATCCTAAACCCCAAAGACCTCCTAAACAAAGTACACAACAAATACCTTCAAGCAACCCAAAATGCACTCTTTCAAAACAACACCCACATCTTGACATACAACCACATCTCATGGAGCCTCTACTTCTAAGCCTATAAGGCAACCCCACCACACAATCCAACATTCTGGTCATTGGAGACTCCATTGTGAGACGACACACTGATGTCTTTCTCACAAGGCTAAGTAAGAAGAAAGTCATGGCCAGTTGCTTATCAGGGGCTAAGTCCACAACATTATGCATGCACTCAGGTCATTGGACCACAAGTACCAGTATGAGTCGCTCATAGTCTATGTGGGTGTTAAATGACGTGAGACATGCTCCCTTAACTACATGAAGAAAGACATCATGGAGCTCTTGGAAAGTGTGTCCCAGGCTGGTATGAGCCTAGCAGTGATCAGCATTTACCTTCTCTAAGGATGATGCCACAAAACATGCAAAAGATGATGGACTTTAATAATTGGCTTAGTCTCTGGTGTTATTCTAAGGCAGTTGCAATATTTGTCAGCACAGAAGGAGATGGTCAACAGATGGAAAACATGGTCTTTCTCCATAGTGCTTTTTATAGGCAAGGCCAAACTGAAAGTACTTCTTACATAACACATTGAAACCAAGAATATCTAAAGGTATTACTGCACAATGCTAGGAATCTACACAAAAACCTCCACTCCCTAAAATCTCTCTTCACCCTAGAGACTGTTGATATCTGTGCGGTCACTGAGACACGGTTTAAAGCCATGGAGACCACACAGACAGTACAAGGTTAATGTCTTCCACACATTTATACCAGCTACTGCACAGACAGGGCGTAAACGTGGAGGTGCCTCGATTTACATGAGAAATAAATACAACTCAAGGCTGGTCAAACAATACAATGCACTTCAGCTACTCAATGTTCAGATCGCTACAGGCAAAATCCAATACCTCTTTCTTGCAAGCTATAAGCCCCATTTATGACCCAAGAAACCCATACCATGCATTTAAACTTATTGCAAACACTCACCACCCAACCCAATACCATATCTGTGGGTGACTTTAATTACCCACTGTAAGCTGGGAATCCTATATTTTTATTTTTTATTTTATTTATTTATTTAACATTTGTTTACTGGGAAAGTCAGATTGGGGCACTGCCCATTTTCAGCAGAGGCCCGGGGAGAAAATGTTCCAGAGGAATGTCATTGGAATGTGGGAGGAAATCGGTGCACTCGGACGAAACCCACGCAAATGAAGGTAGGACAGTCAGACTCCACATGGAAGGCACCCCAGCCAAGAATCAAACTGGTGAACCTCTTGCTGTGAGGTGACAAAGCTAACGCAGACATACAGGTACAGAAATTCCTGGATTTTGTAAACACAAACTCCCTGTAACAGACTGCCAATACACCAACCAGGAGTGCAACCATACTGGATCTGGTCCTCACTAATAGGAGCATGCTGCACACTCCTCTAGAGTAATGCCTTCCCTGGTATGGTCAGACCACAAAAATGGTCTCTTCTGAAGTAAAGGTAAAACCTGGACCTCCAGCTAACCCTGGAATATTCAGGAACTACTTTAAGGCTACCTTCTTGCTATTAAGTGATAACTTGGCAAAATTTCAAACTCTTACAAACCCTGAGAACACTGCTGCCTATGGAGAACTGTTCACAGAAACCCCATACAAGCATGTTATTACCTGTACAGAGGCAGCTGTACCCACCAGGAAGACATCTAGAACTAAAAAAAGGCAGGCCACCCTGGTAAAATCATAAAATCAGTAGGCTGCATAACAGAAGGATGAAAATCATGGCAAAAATTAGGAGGTGCAGCACCCAGCAGGATAAAAGCACTCTCATCAACCTAAACAACTCAGAAGCCAAATAAAGTCTACCAAAGGCAAATTTGAGGTAAATTTGGCCTCCCGGGCCAAGGACAACCACAAGGCATTCTTTAGCTATGTCCACAATCTCAAAGACAATACACACTTGTGTGCAAAGCTCATTGTAAATGGAGCCACCTATACTGAGCCAGAAAGTTATAGCAAATATACTGGCAGAGAAATTCAGCTCCAACTTTATCCTTCTCTCCCCTCAACCTTCCCTCAGGAAATACCATCAATTATAACTACCCCTGCTATCACTAGGGAACAGGTCCTTAATGCTCTCTGAGGCCAAGAACACTACATCAATGGACCAAGACAATATCCCAGGACACCCTCTAAATAGCATGAAACATGACCTATCAGGCACTCTGGAATTGCTATTTTAATGTAGCCTCCAAACAGGCGTCATGCCTCATGAATGGAGAACAGCAACAGTAATTCCTCTGCACAAAGGTGGGCCATCTACAGACCCTGGAAACGGCAGACCTATAAGTCTCACTAGTCTCATATGCAAAGCCATGGAAAGAAATATCATGGAAATAATCAATAATGATGCAGTAAACCCCCAGACACTGGACCCAACCCAGTTTGGTTTTGTCAATGGTAGGTCATGCCTAATCACCCTGGTGGACTTCTTTGAGAAGGTCACCAAAGCAATGGATGAAGGCAAAATGGTTCACACTGCCTACCTTGACCTGGCCAAGGCATTTGACACAATACTCCACTCGGGCATTGTTGACAAATTCAAAAGGTTAAGTACAAACAACAGTATGTCACCTGGTGGATAGCCAACTGGCTCACTGACAGGACCCAGGAAGCTAGAATTGGGGAGTTCACCTCTACAAGGAGGCCAGTCACAAGTGGAGTCCCTCAAGGATCAGTTCTTGGACTGCTCTTTTTTAGCATTTACTTCTCTGAAGTCCAGACCAATGTCAATGGTGTCTCGCTGACTAAAGTTGCAGATGATTGCAAATTAGGAGCTGTCACTGAATCCAACATTTGCACAAATGTTCTCCAGGAAGGGCTGACAGACAACTGGTGTCAGAGCCATGGACTAAAACTAGATGCCAAGAAATGCATAACATCCTTCAGGAAGTCGTCCATCTCTAGTAACCATCATATTTACATCCCACCCCTTAGAGCTGACCCAGTAGTCAGGGACTTAGGGACACATAGATGGCAATCTAGATTTTGACCTGCATGTGTCTACAGTAATGTGGAAATCATTCTATGTTGCGCAACTTATAAACAAGGGTATGGCATCTAGGTCCAAGGAAGTTATTGTTGCACTGTATTCAGTATTCATAAGACCTGTCACTGAGTGCAATACCCCCCTCTGGTATGTACCTAACCAGGCATAGCCAACAATTGGAACATCCACAAGGGTTTCTCACTAAAAGAATATAGGGCACAAGCAAAATGTCCTATGCAGAACACCTCAGGGCCCTATCCATCTATTCTGTTTCCTACGGGCTGTTGAGGAGAGATCTATGCCTGAGATACAGGGCATTGTCAGACCCCACTCTGATGGGCCCTCCTCCATATCCATAAAACAAACACCACTAAAATTACCCATTCTAAAGACTTAAACCTTGCTTGTGATATAAAAAGGACCTGCTGGAGAGACAGGTATGTATTCAGACACTACCCCATCTCTTGAAACTGGGTCCCCCATCCACGTGGAGCAGAATTCCTCCCTAAGCCAATTCAAGTATAACTTGGGCAACTGGATAGGGAACAGGAAATTCATCCCTGGTTTGGTACCTACATCTCTAATGGACACAGGCAGCCTGTAAATGGTTCATCATCCAGGCCCCTGCTTATAAATATTTAACCTCCCAAACTCCAGTTTACACTTATGAAGGGTAACAGAACTTGTCAGAGATTTGGGAAGCATGGCTAGGCTTAAAAAGGCCCTTATGGTCATTAGCCTAGTAAACACCTATGAACCCTATAAGAAGTGAAAACTGATGTACAGATACTCCAAGCTTGCTTTCATACTGTGCCTGTAACTGGTCAGTTGGAGCAGCACTACCCACACAAACAAACAAATTATGTAGATATATAAATATGTTTTTTTTTAATATTTTAGGATACCGTCCATATTCTAGTATGAGCATATGAAGCACCATCAATCTCACTTCTTACATCTTCTCTTTACTCTGCACAGTTTTTATTCTTTCTTCTTACATCCTCTTCTGTTAAACTTATGCCATTTTTATTGCATTAATTCAGATAGCCTCCATTTTGTCAATACCTCTGTGAAGATTAGGTCTACTGAACTGTATAGAGTGGTCCACATGTGGTTTTAAGAATTATCCTCACAAAAGTGGAATAACTATTTACTGTTAACTTCCTGTTTTCTACATGCAACACCCCACTGCATTAAATACCCTCAATGTTTCTGTTACTTTCCTTTGTTAATTATCTATGGTTAGTGTGATGCCTGAGCACTGGCCCAGCAATCAAGGAGCCTCAATCTTCACCACTAACACCAGTGAGGAGCATCTGTATAGGGAAAGGATAATAAATACACATACAGTAAAGTACAATTTCCCTTAAGAGTTTACAGACAGTCAGTCTGGGGCTGGTTTCACCCTTTCTCTCCAGGACCCCAATAAGACTCCACACTGGCACAGCTATTGGGTCCAGATCTCAGCCTAGTGGGCAAGCTAAAACCTCCAGCACCCTCTCTGTCTAACCAGTGCTTTGTGTCCCTCCCAAAGTAGCTGACACACACACACTTTGAGAGAAGAGTTTATACAACCACACACACACTCCTGGGGAAGGCTGGCACAGGTTCTCCAGCTGTGCCCCTTTTACCCAGACTATATGGTAGAAATCACTGCCACCACCCAGCTAATATTTATCAGCTACTTAAAGGCCCTTAAAAGAGTGTCCAATTACTGAGCAATATTATTATCCAAATGGTAAGTGCAACCTAACAGACAAGACTTATTTGGAGTCACTTGCTAGTCTCACTATATACATGCAATGCACACTTGGAGCTTAAATTATCTCTACACAAAACAGCCACAGATGAAATATTTAATAATAATTAAAACACAGGAAAATACTTATTACTACACAGTGCCAGTCAAGAGTTCAGAGATCACAGAGAAATACTTAAAATAATACTGTAGAAAGGTTCTGACATCACAGAAAAGCCACAGTCCAATCTTCCTAATTCCTAGCTATTTCTAAGAGAAAACACAGTTCTAAATAAATTACATATAGAAACAGGCAGTGCTGGTGAGCTGAATGTTCTCAAGACCAAATACTCTGAGCTCCCTGATTCTCTCTCTTTAATCTGATAATACAGGGCTGCTTCACATGACATAATTCTTCACACTTCGCTGGTGTTCCCAGGCTAACAGAAACTACATTTACATTCTTTACACCAGGTCAGAAACCAGAGCAATAAAGGACATTAATACATGCAAATTCTAGCCATTAACTCTGGGCTTAAAACAGTAGGCAAGATGCCTCCCTCTAGCCATATCGGCTCCGAAGTCGTGAAATGCTTGACTTGGCTTTCTTACAGCAGACTGCACTGTTGTTATATTTTTCCAGTTTAATATCCAATGCAATCTTTTCACATTTAAGAGAACAAGCCTGTAGCTTACATTAATATTTATAAATGACAGAATTATTAGACAGGCGGGTAAAGTAAGGAAAGTCTACAAAAGTCTACAAGAGTGTGAGTATGTATGTTATATGGGTTGGGTTTGGAACAGTGGCATTGACAAAAGGCAGGAGTCTGGATGGAGTAAAAGATGTTAAGATTTAGATTTGCAATGTGAGGTGGGATAGGAGGGATGGGATTGGAATATATTAGAGGGTCAGTCAGCAGCTCACAGTTTGGAGACAAAAGAGAGAGAAGAGGTTGGGTTGGGTTTGGACATGGAGGAGGGATGAGGGATGATGATGGTATTGGGAAAAAAGATGCTAGGATGGAGCCCAGGTAGAGAATAGAGGAGAGGGCCCCTAAGATAGTTTATGTGGTGAGTGAGAGAGGACATGCAGGCGGTTGGTGTGACAAAGAGATGGAGTGGCGACCCCTCTTCTAAAAAAAAGAAAGAGAATGATGATGATGAATGATGATGATCTACAAAATTCTATCTGGCTAGGCTGGCAGCCTTCACCTATCTTTACACATCTCCCCCCTGAAGAACTCAAGCTAGTTTTTCAAGTGCCCCTTGAGAAATGCTACTTGAGGGTTAGATCTGTCTGATTATACCTTACCCCATTCCCTGTCTTGAGAGCCAATCTGCATTGGCATTGCTAATCCCACTGTGGTGCTGCACTGACATGACATATATGCTTGCAACCCCAGGCTCCATTTTAGTAACTTGGCATTTTGCTGGCTGGCTTCGTTCTTTCTTGTCAGGTCTGTGAGGGGAGCAGCTACGGTACTATAACTGGGGACGAGCTTTCTGTAGTACCCTGCTGTCCCTAAGAATGCCCTCACCTGCTTTTTGGTAACAGGTGCAGGTCATGCCTGAATGGCTTCTACTTTGGCAGGTTCTGGTGTGATCTTACCACTCCCCACTCTATGTCCCAGGTGGGGGACCTCTGACATACTCACCTGACATTTGCTCAGATTAATGGTCAACCCTGACTTCTGAAGTCTGCTCAGCACCTCCCTGACATGTTGAAGGCGCTCTTGCCAGGAATGGATGTAGATGGTAGTATCATCTAGGTAAGCAAGGGCGAACCCTTCTGCTCCTGCTAGGACATGATCTACCAGCCTCTGGAAAGTTTCTGAGGAATTTGTCATCCCAAAGGGCACCTTTGTGAACTCATACAAGCCAAAAGGAGTCCCAAAAGCTGACTTTCTTTAGCACTGGAAGTCAAGGGCACCTGCCAGTAACCCTTGGTAAGATCAATAGTTGTACGATACTTAGCCCCACCCAGCTGTTCTAGGGCCTCATTTGTCCTAGGCCTAGGGTAAGCATCTGACTCTGTGTGACTATTTAATTTCCTGCAGTCCACACAGAATCTGGTGCTGCCAACCTTCTTTGGCACCAGCACCCCTGGGGAGGCCCAAGGACTGTTGGACTCTTGAATCACCCCTCTTTCCAACATTTCCTTTATCTCCTCCCTCAGAGTCTGTTTGACTCTCTCAGACACCCTATAAGGGGCCTGCCTAATAGGCCTTCGGGGTCATGTACCCACCTGGTGCTGCATCAGGTGGGTGCACCCTGGTTTCCCAGTGAACATGTCCCCAAACTCCTGTAACACTGCTTAGATTTCTTGGACATGGGTAGGAGATAGCTGCTGGGACATTGCTACCCCTTCCACTGAGGTGTCAGTCTGAGCTTCACTGAGATCATCAGTCGCCAGATCTCCCTCGGATTCCTCCTGTAATCCATTGCAAATGTTCAGCACAAGGGCCTCGCTATCATGGTAAGGTTTCATCAGGTTAACATGGTATAACTTGTGCCCCTGCCTAGCAGTTCCACAATGTAGTTAACATCACTTACCTTTCTTACTACCTTGAAGGGTCCCTCCCAAGCTGCTTGCAGCTTATTATGTCTGACAGGAATGAGAACCATTACCTGCTGCCCCACAGCATACACTCTAGCTCGAGCATTCCTGTCATACCATACTTTTTTCTGTTGTTGGGCTTCTGCCAGGTTCTCCTGGGCCAAGCCTATGAGTTCCCTGAGCCTTGTCCTGAGGTTTAGGACATATGCCACAACAGACTACTTGTGAGGTTCACACTCATCTTGAATTAAATCTAGAGGCCCCTCACCCTATGCCCATACAGCAACTCAAAGGGTGAAAAACCTGTGGATTCCTGGGAAACCTCTCTGTAAGCAAACAAAAGATGGGGCAAATATTTGTCCCACTCCCTCTCAAACTATTCTGCAAATGCCTGTAGCATGGACTTGATTGTAGAGTTCAAGGTCTTCATGTGCTTCACCCCACAGTACTTACACAGACAAGCCAGCAGGACTAACATAAAATTGGCACCTCTATCAGTTAGTATTTCTTTTAGGAAACCTACCCTGCTGAAAATCTCTAACAAAGCATTTGCCATCTTTTCTGCCTTAATGGAGGACAAAGCCACTGCCTCAGGGTATCGTGGCAAAATCCACTACCACTAGGATATACTTTTTCCCTGTGGAACATGGGGTACTCAGAGGCCCCACAATATCCATAGCTACCCTCTGAAATGGCTCCTCAATCACAGGCAAAGGCATCAAAGGAGCTCTCACCTTGTCTTCGGCCTTGCCTACCTTTTGGTACTGCTCACAGGTCCTGCAATACCCTGTTACATCTCTGGAAATTCCAGGCGAATAGAAGTTTTGCATAATACGTCTCTGTAAATTTTATGCCCATACGACCTGCAAAGAGAATATCATGGGCTATGGCCAGAAGTGCCAGATGGCTGGCTCTAGGCACTACCAACTGCTGTACCCTCTCACATTTTAGTCCTTCCTCAGGGGTCCACTCTCTATACAGTAACCCCTTGTCCCAGTATACAGATTCCTCCTTCCTTTGAGAATCAGGTGCCTCCCAAGCTACCTGCCTCAGGCCTTGCAATGTAGGGTCTGAGAGCTGAGCCTGTCTCAACTCTCCCTTTGTAACCCTTCTCAGCTCCCTTTCCGCAGGAAGTCTGGCATCCTCTGACAGTGGTGCCTCACTGTCAGCTTGAGAACTACAACTCACCTCTAACTTTGCAGTCACTCTGTCCAAGGTAACATTAGTACCCACAATCAGGTGTGGCTCACATTCAGTCTTACTGTCTCAGAGTAGCTCCCTCCCTGAAGTAACCACCTCACCAGTCCTGGCTGCAAGTATGTGGTCTGTCTGGGTCTCCCACAGGCTACCAGACTCACATGCTTGTCTCCTAGCCTGACTGGTGTAACTGCATAAGCACATGGTACTGCCTCATCCAAATCCTTCCCCATCAGGACATCTGCAGGATGGTAGTTCGGTACCCTTGTTGTCTCAAGACAACCTACTATTGGCATTTTGTCTTTCCCACTTACTGGCTTTCTCACCTTTTGTTCCCCACATTGCCTCTGTGGACATCTTTATGACACATGGCCCCACTGGTTGCATTCAAAACATTTAACCCCAGGTCCTGGACATGTACATGGACTAGTGGCTTCCCCTGCTACTGGCAGATTCTGTTGGGGCAGTCTGTGCTGCCCACCATGGGTTCCTTTGGACCCATGAGCAGTACTGGGAGGTCCCTTCCTGTGCAGGGATGCCCTGCTTGCTAGGTATAGGTCTCTCTTCCTCCCCAACTCATCTGAAGCAGCACATTGTCTATCAGCTACCCAGATCCTCATGTCCTCATGCAAAGTGCTAAGGGCTTGTTCCCTCAACAAAAGGTCTGCCAGCCCTTCAAAAGTGGTGACTTGACATCCACTCACTCACCTATGAAAATAAGTGCTCAGTTCAGCAACATATTCACACAGACTTTCATCTGCCTTGCGTCTATGCTCATGAAACTTTTTTCTGTAAGTTTCAGGTGTTAGCTTAAAACATTCTAACAAACAATGCTTACCAACAGCGTAATTAAAACAGTCAACGTCAGACATTTTAAACAACACAGTTTCAGCTTTACCATGGATTAAGGGAGTCAGGAACTGTACCCAGAGCCTTTGGTCAACATCATACTGTTTACATACCCTCTCAAACATATGAATGAAACTTTCAAAATTATCCTCCTCTTTAAACTGTGAAAGAAATTTACTGACCTTTTGTGCTTCTGGGGTCCAGTTAATCCCTTCCTCATTACCTCCATGACACTGGTGAAGAGTCAGCATCTCCCTCTCATGCTGCCGCTCCCTCTCCTTTTCTTCAGCTTCCAGGCATAGCAGTTTCTCATTCTCCTTTGCCTGCAGACATCTCAGTCTCTCAGCTGCTTCTGTTTCCAAATGCTTGGCCTCCAACTCAAGCCTCTTTAGCTCCAGGTGGATTTTTAAGTCCTCTGCAGAAAGGTTGAGCTATCCATTCTCTGAGGGTGGTACATCTCCACTGCCAGTCTGATTGTCCTCCTGGTTACTGTTTTCTGATGCAGCTGTGACAAAAGCTGCAGTCATGTCTTCCTTAGTCAGGTTTTCATGCACCAGTCCCCTAGCCTGGCACATCTCAGCCAGATGGCTTCTTGTCAGCTTTCCGTACTCCTCTGCTGACATGCTGCCTGCTCTTCCTAAATAACTAAGCTAACAAAAGAAATAAAACAATTGTGATCTGAACTCTGAGTATTCAATATGTGGCTGATTTAGAGTACAAAACACCTTCAGTGATCACTGTACACAAGCTACAGAAATTCACTCTACCCAAACCACTACAAGCTAATTAGTATAAATAACTTGCATACAGAACAGGCAGTGCTGGTGAGTTGAATGTTCTCAAGTCAAAATGTTCTGAGCTCTCTGATTTTTTCTCTTTAAATTGATAATACAGAGCTGCTTCACATGACATAATAATTCACACTTCTCTGGTGTTCCCAAGCTAACAGAAACTACATTTACATTCTTTGCACCCGGCCAGAAACCAGAGCAATAAAAGGACATTTATACATGCAAACTCTAGCCATTAACTCTGGGTTTAAAACAATAAACAGGATGCCTGCCTCTAGACATATCGGCTCTGAATTTTAACATCAGACAGTCATGAAATGCTTGACTTAGCTTTCTTACAGCAGAGTGCACTGTTGCTACATTTTTACAGTTCAATATCCAATGCAGTCTTTTTACATTTAACTGAACAAGCCTGTGGCTTACATTAACATTTACAAATGACAGAATTATCTACAAAATTCTATCTGCCTAGGCTGGCAGCCTTCCCCTATCTTCACAGTTAAGATCCTCTAGTAAAATTATTCAGAAGTCATCTTCCATTTTTCTGTCATTTCTTCATTCCGCCTCCTCTCTAACTTGTGCTATTCATGAACATTATCTCAGGCTTCTTCACACCAAATCTAATCAGTTATACATCTTCATACTTAACCTAAGATTTCTTATTTTTGCAGTATGTATGACAACTTACCAAACGTTATTTATTCAAAATTTTCATTTTGTTTTCATCCTCTTCATGTCATTGTACTTTTGCTGTAAAATCATAGAATACTGATAGACATTTGCTTACAGGCTGCCTTCTACTTTTTAATTTTTGTCAAAGAAGTTTTAACATTTTCTTCCCACATATCACCTCATACCACATCTTCATCCCTTCCAGTTACTTCTCCCTAAAGAGTCTAGCCATTCTCTCATCAACTCCCACACACATTTCCTAACATTGCACATACATCCTAAGTAAATTCCACCCCAGTTTTCATTCTTCAATCAACAACTTTTAACCAAATGTAGTTGCACTACCTTTTCCTTTCTCTCCCTCCTTGGTCTCGCACTTTACAACAGATCAAGCATTCAGTCATTGAGCAACTTTTTCCCCACTTTGGATACCTGTGCCTTTACAGCTCCAACCCATTCCTTATTTACCTGCTCCCGAAAGTACAGCTGTGTAAACACTTACCATAACAGTAAATGGGCGGCACAGTGGTGAAGTGGTTAGTGCTGTTGCCTCACAGCAACAGGTTCTCCAGTTCAATTCTTGGCTGGGGAGCCTTTTGTGTGGAGTCTGCATGTCTTCCCTGCATTCGTGTGGGCTTCCTCTCACATTCCAAATACATGCACCTGGGGGGGTTTCTCCCTGGGCATCTGCTGAAACTGGGCTCTGTCTAAGTTGGACTTTCCCCAGTAAACAAATGTTACATAAATTCATTACATTAAATGCTTCTTACATTGAAGCATAGGACATTGATCACACAAGATCAAGACACACGACAGCAAAGCTATGTTGCTACTGTTTTTTAGTAGCACTGAATAGCCAGTAGTGTGTTGAGTGAGATTGTGGCACAGCAGGGACAGTTTTCTTTCCATATTTCCCATTGTAATGCATCTCAAAGTAGATGTATACAACTAGCAGGGGGTGTGGGGATGCTGGGGGGATTTCCCCTGCAAAGATGTTGATTTCAGTGCTTTTGCTGTTGTGTGTTTTGATCTTGTATGGCCAATATTCTGTGATTCAATGTTTGAAGCATTTGATATAATGAATGTATTCCAGTAAACGTTTTCCACTTATCATTGCTGTAGTATTCTCGCTATAGGGATGCCCGGCCAGTATACCAAAACTGTCCAACATCCAAAGCATAAGGTACATAAATAATGCAAAACCTTCAGAAGAACAGCAGCAGTTAGAGGAAAGAGAGAAAAACCCAACAAGGATAAAAAGGGAGGGACAGAATATTACAACAGTGACAAAAAGGGCATCTACTGTTATGGCAAGTTTTTACACAACTATACCATGTCCTTCCTTAGTCACTGCTGCAGTATTCCTTACCATAGAAAAGGTACTAAAGCTACTGTAAAGAATGGGAGGAAGAAGAAGGAACTAAGGAAACCTAAAAGAAATCATGGCGGATGGACCTAGCAAAACCTGATTTGGCCTTTGTGTTTTCACAGCAAGTAAAAGGATGCAGAGACCACCAAGTAGCAGCTTCCAGAATGGATCTACCATCAAGACCTTTAATGCTCCAGATGAGTCAAATGACCTAACAGAATAAGCACAAACAGAAGTAGGAAGCACTCTGCAGTGAAAAGGGTAGCAAAGATAAATGGCTTTAGATATCCAAGAGGGGGGTTGCTTGGAGACTGACAAACCCAATTTCTTGTCCTGAAAAGAAACAAAAAGTTGCTTAGATTTTCTAATATCCTTAGTCTAATATTCCAAAGAATGAAGAATCTCTCACTCATACTTTGTGGAGAAGGAAAAAAAAGGGGAAGATGGAGAGTGCGAATTAAAGACACATCATTAACAACTTCAAGCATAAAAGTATGATTGGTTCTTATATACACAGTATCTCTGTGGAAAACTAGAAACACAGGAATGGTCATAGCAGCCTGGCATTCAGAGACTCTTTTAGCAGAATTAAAGCCACCAATACAATTTTCCAACTACAATTTCAAAGTGGAAGTAGCTGATGGTTCAAAAGGTGGATGAGTTAACTTTTCAAGAATATAGTTCAGGTCCCAGTGAGGAGGAATGGGTTTTCTTGGAGGCCTAAAATGAAGGGCACCTTTTCCAAACTGTTTGACCTCAAACCTTGAAGAATGTGGTGGACTGGGCAGACAGGCAGAAATGGTTGACAGAGTGTGCACCAGTCCTCTTAACTATCCAGATATTTGCAGAATGTCCAGATTTTTGCCTCATAAAAATTGTGATTTTCTGTACTTCTGTGGCAAATCAGTGAGGACTTTGAGTTTCAGATTTCATGCCCTTCAGAAAATACATGGCAATACAATAACTTTTATTCTAGCAACTTTCTAAGTTTATGACAGCAATATTTAAAATTTATCCCTATTTTTGGAGCTTTGTCGCCCCAAAAATATTTGACTTTGTCCAGCTTTTTTGTGCTAAGAGTTTGAGAGCTACTCCCAGACCAGAATGCAGCAACTAACACAAATTAGAAAGAACAGTAGGAATACCCACCAAAAGAGTCCTGTTCTTTGTTGTGACACCAAGAAGAAAACCTCTTTCATTTAACAGCATAAGATTTTCTGGTAGTGGGTTTCTTGCTTCCTGCAAGGCCTGATGTGTGTACTTGGTAAAATGGTGCCTAAAAGGAATCAAAACCCTATCACCCAAAGAGTCAGCTGTAGGGTAAGGCAATAAGAGTGAATTAGACAGCCACTGTCTTGAGTGACTAAATCCATCCTGTGAGGTAATTTGTGATGAATGCCCCTTGCCAGATGAAAATGAAGGAGAAACTAATGCTGTCTGATCCAAAATGATGTCACCAATAAGACTTTGGGCCTGTCCAACATGATCTTGAGTAGGATCTTTGGCAAAAGAAAAAGGGGAAATGCATATAGAAACATCCCTCTCCAAGAGAAAGACCTGGCATCCTATTTCCAAGCCAGAGGACTTGGAACTCACCCTGGGAATTATCTGTTCTAAGGAGGGGCATATAGATCTACTTGAGGAGTACCCTACTGATTAACAATGTCCAGAATGTCTGTGTAACAGCCATTCATGAGGATCGGCCCTGGACTTGCACAGACTGTCACTACACTGGTTTCTGAGGGGGAATACAAACTGCATGAAGAATCAGCTGATGGTGTACGGTAATGTCCCATGCTATAAGGTCTAGTCTGCAAAGACAGTTAAGACTTTGACCCATCCCTCCCCCTTGCTTGTTAATGTACCACATAACAGAGGCACAGGCTGTAAAGACCCTGAGTGGATTAGAGCTTTAACTTCTTTGACACCGATATGCTCTTCCACATCTTGAGGAGATCAGACACACTGAACCCTGATGCTGTTGGAACAAGCCCCCATGCTAGGTCTGAAGTATCTGTAAACAGCTCTGGAGAGTATGTGGGGGGGTGTAGATACCAGAAAGGGAAGAACTGGATTTAGAGATATCTGGTTGAGCCACCAAATAAATTATTTCCCTAGGCAAGGCAAGAGAGGAATTCAGAAGTCCAGAGGATGACAATGTTGAAGGCAAACTGTCTTCAGATACCACTAGAACTTCCTCATATGGGGTATAGCAAAGAGAGTCATGGGAATAGTGGATGATGCCATGAACCCCAGCGATCTTAAAAACTCTCTTGCTGAGGTCTCCTGCAAAGGGAGAAGAGACTGAAAGAAATTTGTCAAACAGAGGAACTTGGGAGGAAGAAAAGCCACAACAACATGAGATTGAATCCTACAACTCAAGAAAAACTGTCAGAACTGATTTATAGGTTCATCTGTAATTACTAGACTAACAGCACAAGAGCCTTTACAAGCCTAGCCAATAACACCCAAGATATAACAATATTATACCTTAATTCCCCATATATGGGATGGGGTAATATTGGGGTAGTGAGTCTTTGGGTGTTGGGAGCCCCAAGTCATTTTACAGACTGTCTCTGTCCAAAAGGGACAGGGGCAGTACTCTGGGAGTGAATTTAAAGTTTCCATCCATCCATTTATCCAAATTCTTTTTGAAGAGAGTGGGTGATGATCTTTGTTTTATGAAGATGGGAAGTTTATTCCATACACAAGGTAGTATTTGGGATATGAATCTCTCTCTCCAGCAATTTCCGTTAGAGTCACAAATAAGGTTCAGGTCCATGGAACATACAAATCTCATATAATTTTTATTGCGAATATGTAACATTTTCATCACGGCTGTATCAAAGAATGCCTTGTAGGTCAGGCATAAGTCACTTCTTAATAAATGATATGAGACAGAGTAAAGGGACAGGGCTTTTAGTTGGTCCACATAAGACATTTGTCTTATGCTTTGCATTTTTTAGTGCAAAACCTCTGGGGCTGCTCCAACTGGTGTAAGTGCCTAGCTAGGGTAGAAGAGAGCACTGTACTCGATTATGGGCTTGACGAGGGGAAAGTACAATGGCACTATGACTTCCTCTGTCCTTGATGCCAAGCCTTTACTTACAAATTGAGCCACATGAAAGGATTTCCTCACTACAGTAGCTACCTGGTGGTAAAAGATTAGATTACTATCTATGTTCCAAGGTTCCTCACCACTGGGTATACTTTTAGGGGTGTACTATCAATATTATAATTTGCATGGATACCTGATTTACTGAAGGGTATGATTATGCATTTTTTACTGTTTAGTCTCAAGACATGGTTTTGGCACCAGTTGTTTGTCAGTTTTAGGCTTGTTTATAGGATGTCAACATCGTTTGGAGATTTAATGATTGCTCCTAGCTTACAGTCTTTGGTGAACTTGGTGAACCAGAGGCCCCCAACATTGGCCTTCACTTCAGAGAAGTATATACCACATTAGAGGGGTACCTACACTGAGCCCTGTGGAATACCACTAGTAACAGGTTTCTTACTGGAAGTGGATTTTCCTATCCGGACATGTGTCCTATGAGCCAGTTTGCTATCCATCTGATAATGAAGGAGTTTATGTCTAATGCAGTAAGTTTATCTGTGATCCCCAAGTGGAGGATTTTTTCAAAAGCTTTGGCCAGGTCTAGACATGCAGTGTGCGTCATTTTATCCACTTCCATGGCCCTGGTGACTTTCTTGACGTCCACCAGACTGTGCAGGCAAGACCTCCCTTTGTCAAAGTCAAATTGGGTCTGGTTGAGTGTTTGGAGATTTCCTATGTCATTATTGATCAGGTCCATGGCCTTGCAAATAAGACTACTCTAACTTATGGGTCTGTAGTTTCCTGGGTCAGCTGATAAGCCCCCCCCACCAATGTGCAGAGGGATGACTGTTGCAGTCCTAAATTCCTACGGGACAAAGCCCATCTGGAGGCTGTGGTTAAAGAGGGTTTCTCTTGTGATCCTGAAGCATCATGAAAAGTTGTTGGGACCCATGTTGGCTGTGTTTTGGCTTTAGTAAGTGCAGTAAGGACCTGTTCCCTGATAATGACTGGCAGGGGGATGGTTGTGGGCATTTTTTTCGATGTGGTAGGAGGTGACCGGTGGGAGAAGTTTGAATTGAACTTATCAGCCAGCAGGTTCACTACAGTTTCAGACTGGGTGCAAGTGTTGCCATTCATGACTAACTCAGCACATTGCTCAGCATTTCCCCTGAGGTTATGAACATTACTAAAAAAAAAAGCCTTACGGTTATCTTTCACCTAGGAGGTTATCTTTGCCTTGTAGTTTGCTTTGGCAGATTTGATCACTACAGCAGTTGTTTTTGCCAACAACCACAGGTTTGACTCAGACAGGTACTGCCCCATGTATGCAGCTATGAATGTGGTTGTACAGTGCATTTGTGTACAGCATAGAGTAGGCCTCAGTGTCATCCAGGTTTGTAGGGACATGGACATTTAATAAGCTGTCACTTAGTTTGAAATTGCCCTTAGCAAAGTTCTTAACAAGTTTAAAGTTTGATGGAAGTTCTAGGTTAGTTTTAATACTAAAGGAGATTACTTTGTGGCCAGATCTCACAGGATGGAGCAGCAATCCCCCATGTTTGTGAGTACCAAGTACAGGATATTTGTACCTCTAGTTGGCCAGCTAACTAGTTGCTCCAGGGGGTTTGCATTGATGAAGTCCAAAAACTTCTGAATAAGTGAATTATGGGTCATATAAAACTCCCAGTGTATGGAGGGGTAGTTGAAGTCACCCATAGGTATGGTGTTAGGCTGAATGTTGAGAGATTCCTATAGATTTAGGTAGGAGGTGTGGTTTTCCAGACCATAGGTCTCAACCTGCTAAGAGGCCAATGTGGAACACAGACCATAGCAATGTGTGACAAACAGTCAAAATGTGGAACACCCTATTTCACACTGCGCAAAAAGCACACCTTGGCCATGCCCATGGCCTTTCAACCAAAATACATGTGCATGTGAATGCCACCTTTAAAATACTGTCCTCTTTCTACTATTGTGTGCTGACAGCCCTCTGTACTTTCCAGAATTCCATGCAAATAAAAGTCATGTACACTTTGTCTATGTGCCATGCTTCTCTTGGCCCATTATTTTTTTTAGTATGAAGGAAAGTAAAATATTCCTCTACCTCTTTTGTACTTTTCAAAGTACCAGTTCTTTTGCCACATCACCAATAAAATAGAACTTGTTTCCTCATTTTACCAAACCATTTAAAGGACACATACCCCAGCCCTTTCCACAGTGCCAGACAGCAGAATTACCCCTCCATGTTGCCTTCAGTGCAGCATTACACACCATCCTTTCCTGTATTTAGAAATTTCAAATGTCGCCATTAGTCTGCAAGCAACCCATCATGTCTCCTAGTCATACAAATCAACATGCAATGATATAAACTATTCTTATTTTATTTGTGGAAGAGAAAAAGAACACAACTGACTTCTGTCTACCACCCCATACCAAGCCATTATAAACCATTTCTTTGCCTACTTTACATGCACTTGCCTTTGATTTCTCTGGTACTACCACCTTCCTCTTATTGCATACAGATCTTTATCCTCCTTTTTTCAGAGTATCATAGCAAATTAGTGTAAATGTCAGAAGAAATTTAAGTGACATTTGTTTTCTTTCAGTGAATGCCTTATGTAGTTCAACTCATTCATGCATCCATTCTTCATTACACACTTTATGTGAATCTGTGGATTGTTGGAGGAAATTGCAGCATGCAGAAAATCCACATAGGTACAGGTAGGGCACACAGATTCCACAGAGAAGACATCAAAGCTGAGAAAAGAACCAAATTATCAAGTGTCCAGAGACAGAGGGACAGCTGCTGCACCCCTCTGCTACCACAGTTCATTAAGGTAATTTTCTAAAAATCTACTGAAGAACACTAAGCCACTCTAAAGAAAATCAGGTGACAATGAATAACTTACTAAGGAAGCTAAAAAAATGTAAAAGTATTGGCAACAGTAATTATTTGCCAGTTGGGACCAGAATACACAAGATGCCACGTTGGGCATTTGAAAAGGTGGCAACCGTTCGTCAATTCTCTAAAGCAAAACATGATAGTCTATCAGCTTTCTAAGTTTGAATGAACATTACTTAAAATCTGTTCCTGGTTTGAGTCTTTGTCACTTTGATATTTTTAGTTTTGTCCAGAGTCCTACTAACAGCTTGAGGGGTATGATTCACTTTTTTACAAAAATAAAAGCGCTCTCTCTGTTGCATAACTTGATTTGTTTCTGTTGCTGCATACATTCTGGATCCAGTGTAATTGTTTTATGCAGTTGTTAAGAATAAACATTTTTGCCCAAAAATCTCTCCTAAATTGTCCCCAATACTCTATCAAAACGGTGGCCAATGGTAAACCTAATTCAAGGGCTTCTCACCTCCCCCCTCGGTCTGTGAACTCCCACTTCACACGGTTGCATTCTAAGAACAAACGCGCCATAATTTTAGCCAATCAGAGCACGGCAGTATAAATAAACACTGCAAGCACTGTATAGAAGCATCTCCAGGTTCTGCAATCCAGTCCTTGCAGACATCAGCAGAGCAAGATCGTTAGATCACCATGAGTAATATCATTGTTTTCGAGCGTGTTAATTGTGAGGGGATGTAGCAGAAAATTTACTGATAGTGTCCCTAACCTGTTACTGGAGTACTTTAATGGCCGCATATCATCTTTGAAGGTAATAGGACAGCCCTGGGTCAGTTACAAACAACCTGATTACACAAATTCTGCTCAGATATTTGAAGAGGGTGAGTATTCACTGATTAAATGCCAAGATACAATAGCATACCGCTTGTTAAATACCGAGAACCTGGATCACCCACAGATCACTCTTTATGACCAAAAAAGACATGCAGGCAAAAGCAACGTGTTCAAAGAAGAAGCCCATCTTACTAAAGTGGGCTTTGATGACACTGCCTCTTCTCACATAGTTCAATGAGGGGCCTGGGCACTGTATGATCATCGGAATCAAGAAGGCAGGTTTTGGCTGACCAGGGCAGAAGAAAATCAAAACACTGCAACTGTACCACGGATGGAGAGTAAAACCTGACTTTATTAAACTCAAGGTAAAGCAAGTTTACTATTTAAGCACTTTCATCTGTATAATTACACAGATGAAAGCGCTTAACTAGTAAACTTGTTTTTCCTTTAGTTTAATAAATTATACAGATGAAAGCGCTTAAGCAGAGCAACGGCTGCACAATTTGGAACAGTGGAACAGTGGGCTTAATTGACCAGAAAATGCAGAGTGTTCCACACAATCCGGAGCACTTGGCTGCCCAGTTCCAGACTCATCTTAGGATACCTGTAGTTAAGCAAGGATATGATAGGGCATCGCACCTATGATTAGTTAGGCATAAAGCAGCTCAGGCAAGTCATGTTGTTGGAGCAGTCCAGCGATGTACTTGTCCTTTATGTACACTGAGACATCTACTCCTTTTGTTTTATCCTGAGCAGAGGGAGATCAAAATGTATGAAAGGCACTGTAGCCTTTAACAGCCAGGGTGCTCTCCACTGTTCTGAACCATGTTTCCATGACTGCACGTGTCTGCATTCTCCAAAGGTGAGGAGTGTTTCAAGGGAGTGCAGTTTTTATTTAAACTCCTAGCAGTGAGCAGCAGTACTTTTAGGTGGTCGTGAGTGATTTTTCTTAAGTTGGCAGGTTCAACAACTTGTCATGGCCTAAAAAGCTGCCATGGGGATAGACCTAAGACTTAGAGTAAAGCCTATACTGTGAAGATGATGCACTGTGAATTCTAAACCTGGTAGAAGAGCCTGCCAAGATGGAATTAGAATATGAAGGACATCCAGGTAAGGAAAAATCTGAACACCATGAAGTCTGCAAAAGGCTACGACAGGTGCTAGGTATTTGGTAAATACCCTTGGTGCAGTAGAAAGATCAAATTGCAAAGCAGAGAACTGATAATGCAAGGAAGACACAGAATTGTAAAAATGTCCTCAAGACAGGGTGAACAGGAATATGAAGACATGTATCATTCAGGTCCAGCAAAACCAGAAACGCCCGAGTTAGAAGTATAGGGAATGAAGATTGAAGAGTAAGCATTTTGAATGAGGGAGTTTTCAGAAAATTGTTGAGAAAGTATAGGTCCAGAATAGGCCTCCAAGAACCCTTCTTCCTAAGAAAAAGAAACATCCTGGAGTAGAAACCCCTCTGGCAAGGAGGCATTGGCAGAACAGTATCTTAAGCCAATGGGTATTGACGTAGAGGTAGAAAATAAAGCAAGGAGGCGGTTGAGGAATGACTGAAGAGAGGAAGTGACTTCTACACCATGTGGTAGCCCACTGTGAATTACAGGCATTACCCATCTGTCTTTTGTGATTTTTCTGCCAAATATTAAAGGACAGAGATAATCTTTGAGAAACAGGAACCTGGCGAAGAGGAGGACAGTCAAATGGAAGCAGGCTTGTCCTTAAAGGAAAACTGCTGCCCCCTGGAATCATGACTTGGTTTTTCAGAAAAAAAATCTTTTAGATGATTTTTTTACCCTTTAAAAGCTATTTTGGACATTTATGCACAAAGGGACCTGCTTCAGTGCGATAGTTCCTTTACAGGGGAAAGAAAAATCTTTTTTAAATTCTTGTACGACTTTACCCTTCTCTTGCAATACTTTAAAGAGGTTCTACATTAAATGAATGCTTAAAAAGCGAAAGCTTTCAATCCCGAACACTTAGAAGAGCGATTTTTTTTTCCAAGGGAAAAGAAAAAAAAAACTTTAAAACATTATATAAAGTGTGGGGGGGCTATGCTGTGCCCCCCACACTCCCCTACTTAAATATACCAACTCCGAGATCGCACTACAGTGACGAAAATGGCAAAGTAATGGAGGCGGCCAATTAATTTCTTTCCCAGGGAAAGAAATCGCTTATATGCCATTTCGTGCTTTCAAGTTCAATCAAGACGCATTCGAAAGAATGCATCTTCAATCATGTAATAGGAACCCTTTAAAGAAATATGCAGCAGCACAGTCAAACAAATTCTGGGTACCCAGAGGAGAATCTAATAACTTTGCCTTTACATCCAATGGAAGGGATTCAAACCGAAGACAGGAATACCTCCTAATGATGAATCCTGACACAGCCACCCTAGATAAAACATCAGCCACATCATAGCTACACTTAATTGAATGTGCAGCTACGTGGAAAACAGAAATGAACAAAGGAACAGCTAAAGTCTTATCTTCAGACTCAGGCATGTTAGCTAACCCCCAAGTTTCTACATAACAGAACACACATCTGGTCATACATGCCCGGCAACTGATGGCCCTAAATGCTAAGTTAGCAGAAGTATACACCTTCTTGCCATATCTGTCCATGACTCTGTTATACTTGTCAGATGGCAAGAGCTTTTAAGAAGCTTAGTGGTCTTGTTAGTTGAGAGGGAAATGACAGAAGGGTCTGATGACGGGTTCTTATAAAGAAATATGTGAACCTCAGCAACTTTATAAGGATTGGACTGGCTTTCTTGGAGCAGGAGACAGACTCAGGAGCTTGACAGTCAGATATGAATGTGTTTAATAGAGCCTCAAGAACAGTAGGCACTGCAGAAGATTGACAAGAACCTAACAGATCATATCATCTCTTTTGGTCCTCAGACATTTCAGAGCTTTACTACTTAAAAAGTTCTACATTTTAAGAGCAGGATCCCCCAAAGAACACACTGACTGAGGAATCAGGAATCAGGGGAAAGAGTATCCATCTTATCAGAACCCAAAGCAAGAGGTGAATGAATCTAAAGTCTTGCTAGTCCACTTTGAAGGAGTGGAAGTATAATGAACCCCAACATGACAAGGTGTTGATGGCAAGACCTTGGGTAAAATCTTGCCATTCTTTTTGAGTGTCCTTAGCAATAAGAGCAACATGCCTTGTTTTCTGTTGCTTTTTAAAAGGGATGTCCTGCCCTGACAAACCTCAGAGGTTCTGAGCCCTGGAGTACTTCTAAGAGAGAACCTAGTATTTCTTCCCTTACTAAAATTTCTAGAATCCCACTAGGCCTTCAGAAATTGCAAGCTGTGGTTCCTCCTTCTCGTCCTCAAAGGGAGTTGGCTCAACCTCAGAGGATGAGCAAGCTGCATGCCCCATATCAGCCTCCAAACAGGTCTAGACAGAGGGGGCAGGGAGTTAACCGGACAGTCAAAGGTCTCTTAATCGGACACAACTAGAACATCTGGCAGAAGTCTCTGTATTTAATTTCTTCAACTTCTTTTTTAAAGGCACATGAATGTTCAGACAGGAAGATTTTGAGACATGGTTCCTTCAGCAAGGAATTTAAGGCTATGGTTTTCCAGGCAAACAAAAAGAGAGGAAAGGCAAATATTCAAGGTATTGGAAATGAAGGTCTAAGTCAATAGCACACTGTTTACAGCTGTACTTCCCACCTAAACAAAAGGGCAATTTCTATTGCTATCCTTATAGGGAATCTGTCTGCCATATTCACATTTCCCCTGTCCAGATGACATGCTTGCAACAAGACAAGCTAAAGAAAAATGGAAGAGTCTCTGGTTGGGTCCTTATCTGCCTATGCTCAGTGAAGTGACATACGATCATCTGATTGCTCAAAACACTGTGTGAGTAGTTGCAAAGAAGTTCTGAGGGTTTTGCAGTTATATGCCACTTATGTACCTTATGCTTCAGATGTAGAACACAAGTCTGATGTACAGTGCATGGAAGGGGCCTAGGTTGGTACACTGGCCGGACGTATGACTACCCTCAGTAGGATATCTCTACAATAAGGAGAACTGCAACAGTGATTAAAGGAAGGACATCATATATATGAGTATGAGTCATATGTTTTGAAAGAATACCAGTGATGAAAATTGAAGTAATCCTGTAGCAGCAAATTCTATTAGAACAACTAACTAGTCCTCTTCTCTGAGAAAAAAAATATATAGCTGTGGCTGAAATATTTCAGTTAGTAGCATGCTACAATAACAAACACTGTACCTGTAACAAATTATTATACACATGGTTATTTTTAGTAGTTGTAATAGTTTAGGATGACATAGGTAGACTTATTTAATGTGGTGATGGGACAGCAGAAAAAAAATTAGCAATCTTCCTGAAAATGAACAAAATTAAATTCATTCCGCATCCCCAAAATGATTTTTCCCATTATACTTACTGACCTTACATAACCCTATGTAAAAGCATTTCTAAGGAGGTGAAACTAATAATTAACTTAATCGTCATCGCAGACTGAAAACTGTCCTGTTAGGTTTTCAGTGGAAATGAGACCTATATATTACTTTCCATGACTATTCAACATATGCCTCAAGAATTAGCATACACAGCAGTTGTGGCCATGGTGCAAGGTGCCAAAAATGAATTTCTTATTTGGATTTCCCAAATTTCATTCTAACCACACAAATCAACTTGGTGTCACATAAACATGAAGCCCATCTATAATGCTACTTGTGAGCAATATTTTCCTTTTACAGCACCATTAACGGGATGGTAAAAACTACTAATATAAGAAAAGGAATAAAGTTTTACATTAACTCTTCCTTTTCCTAAAATTAGAGCACAATTTGCTAAAATTAAATACTACCCTTTGTATTCATTCTAGAACAATTACATTTTGTTTTTTCTTTTATCAAGGTGTCAAAATATTTATGCACACTGCTGCCAAAGTCTATGGTGTGACAAATAAGCTAGTTTGCCATGATGGAAAAAAAAACTAATTTCAACTAATTTCTAATAAGGTTTTGTACAGCAACTGCACCTGTGTGTGGAGGGAGAATGTTTGTCACGTATTTATGACTAAGGCAGCATTTTGCATATGCTTCTAAAGCTGATGTGAACTTGGAAGTTACGTCCCCGATGCCTCCTTTTTCTTGCCCGCATAAAACAGTGACAGTTACAGTCAGTCATTAATGCATCATTCTGTAAATTCACACCAGTGCAAAAGCTGATATTCTGTCAACTTGCTAAGTTTATAAGATAAATAAATTAAAATTAATCCCTGATTGTGCTCATTTATCCCACCAATAAATCTGGACTTGTATAGATGTCTTTTGCTGGTGTATACTTATATTTTCCCTCTCTCTCTCCCTCCTAACTCAAACTGCTGCAGGCAATGAATAATGCCAGAGTTCCTTATTACATTAACTTGTCAGTTACTGCAGCAGGTTAATGCAGATGCTTCTTGTGGCCAAGGCTGAGGTTTTAAATGATCTTCCTTGCATTTGCATGTGGTTGTTTTTTGTTTTCCATCTCTTAGCTCTTTCATTAAATCCCTGGTGTCTAGTGATGGTGCAAAGGACTAATATCCCCTGTGGAAGGTGGGAGGGTACAGGGCTGGAGTACATTTTAGTGCCTTCAAGGCATGATACTTTACAGCATCTCTGGTGTTTAGTGGTTCCCCCAATGCACTTTTTTAATAAAGTGCCCCACAATCACACTATATAGAGTTTCTTTGATATCTAGTGGTTCTGCCAATCAATATAGTCTTTTTTTTTTAAGTGCCTTTAAGGCACATTGTTAAAATGTTCTTTCTGGTAGCTAGTGTTCCCCTCACCGTGTCATTAATGTATGAAATTTAAATGTTATCCCTGGTGTCTAGTGTCCCATCTCATCCTCATTATGTTTAAGTGTCGCTAAGATGGAAGAGTTCTCCCTGACATCTAGTGACACTCCCCGATCCCAGTTACATTTAAGTGCCATTAAGGTATAAGATGTAAAAGTTAGTCCTGCTGTCTCTTGGTTCCACCTTGACCCAACAATGCTGACAGCCCCACCCTACAAATTTACTCCATACACACACAGCCCCCTCCAAAACTTACCACACTTACAGTCACTTTATATATATATATATATATATATATATATATATATATATATATATATACACACACACACACAATACACACACACCTAAACTAACCCCCTACTACAACCTCCCAGGCAGACGCATGTAATCAGCATCTGCAGCCCCTCACAAATACACACACACACCTCAGTACTACCTGCCCATTAAACTCTGCAGTACTGCTACCATAATGTATGAACGCAAGCTTTTGTCAATGTTATTTATTGACATTTGTTGAACAAGAAAGTTTACTGGGCTAGTAACCCATTTTCAGTGGAGAAAAGCTCCACAAGCATAACAAAGTTGACAAAGTTTTAACATAGGTTTAACAAATATTGCAAATATAAGAGGAAAACATAGTACAATTCAACACTTCATATGGTTTACATTAGTATGGATTAGGAGTAATTAAATACAGATAGAAAAAAAGTTACACATGTAAAACAGTATGGACATTAAAACAGTACCATCTGTAGTGTGAGTAAAGAAAAAATGCATAGTAGGCATAAAAAATAAATTTTAAGACTGGTTATTATATGTTGCACCATCCTAATATTTAGTTAATGGACTGTCTTAAAGTGGTTTGTTTATGTGGCAGGTGCAGGATGGATTATTCAGGTAATGAGATTTTAGAGCTATTTTAAAGTTTTTTGTGTTGTCAGTTTGGGTTATATGAGATGGTAAGTTGTTTCATAATTTGGCAATTTTATGGGAGTACAGACATTGTCCTGCTCTTTTGTTGGGTTTTGTTATGGTTCGCAGGTATTTGCAGGAGGCTCAGGAGCAAATGTTTGTAGAATTGAACTGAGTGTTGGGCAGTCATTGGGTCTGAGGATTAGCTTGTGGGCTAAGGTTAGTTGGGTATATTGGAGATGGTGGGAAAACTCTAGCCATTTCAGCGCAGTGATAGATAGTTTGGCAATGATGAAAACGGTAAGATTTTCCAGAGGCAAATTTGGCAATTTTATAATAACAAAATTGTAGTTTATTACTAAGGGTTGAGTGAAAATTGGTAAAAATGTCACTACCATATAGAAGGGAGGGGATGAGTAATGTACTGACAAGTTTTGTTTTGGTGTAGTTATCCAGGTAAAGCTTGTGGCAATATAGTTTGACTAATTTAAAGTGTATTTTCTTTACTGCATTGATGATATGTGGTTCAGAAATGAGTTTGCCTACTATTATGCCTAGCAGTTTGTTTTCACTATTTCGATTTCTGTACCATCCTTAGCAAGGATTTTGAAGTCAATGTCAGGTGATTTTGTAGAGAAAAGTAAAAGTTTAGTTTTTTGGAGGTTTAACATAAGTTGTGTATGAATAAGCCATGATTCAATAGAAGTAAAGGCCTTTTGTGTAACTGTGAAGAGATCTGATAAATTGTTGTTGTTGGAGGTGGATGTTAGTATAGAATCATCAGCATATTGGATGAGGTTTTGGGTGTGGGGAGCTTTGTGAAGATCACTGACAAAGGTATTAAACAGGTGTGGTCCTAAAATAGATCCTTGGGGGACCCCTATGTTGTTAGTTTGCTAATCAGATTGTACATTACGCCACCTTGCTGACTGTTCCCTATTGTGTAGGTAAGAGGTAAACCATTTAAGAGATTTAGGGGAGCATCCTAATTTTGATAGTTGGCTTAATAGCTTAGTCCAGTAAGATTACTGAGGTAGGATGACCGGCATCTATGGCTTTGTTAACAGTGTCAGAAAAAAAGAGTAGGGCAGTGATAGTGCTATGCCCTGGATGGAACCCATTTGGTTAGGGATAGCAGAGCACCATCAGAGAAGTGTAAGGTAGTTGTGTGTGTGAATACATTTTTCCATGATTTTTGATAGTGGAGAGAGTATAGAGATAGGGCGATAGTCAGAAAGGTCATGGGAGTTTCCACCTTTGTGTAGTGGAGTAATAATGGATTTTTTCCATAAATGGGGAACATATGATTCTGAGATGGATTAATTTATAAGAATGTTAACTGGATATTCACTATCTGCTAGTTGCAGATATTCCAGGGGAAAGTTATTTGCAGAAAGTAAGCAGGGTTTGAGTTTAACAGCTTCAAGATCAGAGAGGTGGGCACAGGCGGGACTGTAAAGGAGTAGGCTGCTGGAGTATTAGTATCATTATCTACAAGGGGGGGTTGTTTTTGGTAAGTAGTATATAGGTGGTTTGAGTTTGTGTCGGGTGGGGAGTCTGAGTAGTTTTTGAATGGTGGAGATGAAATGGGTGTTAAAGTCATGGGGAATTTATTGTGGAGTCTTTTCCGGTGCAGGTGGTGGATTTTCTAAGGTGCCTGGGTTGAGCAGAGTAGAGACAGACCTCCAAAACATTTTAGTATTGTTATATGAGGTAGATAATTCAGAGGAAAAGTTTTCCTTTTTATCCTGTATCACTAACTTTTTTGCTTTGTCAAGGAGTTGTTTGTAGTAAAGTTCATTCTGTTTTGTTCTATCTTTCAGCCATACTTTCCAGCCTTTGTCATTAAGAAAGAGTTTCTTTGGTTTGTTAACCAGGGGGCATGATTAATTTTTGTCCGCTTAGTAAGCATTGGAGCTAAGCTGTTGAGAGTATCTAAAAAGTGTTTGTTGAAATAGTCAACAGCCTAGTCTAAGGGAAGTGATTTTAGTGGGTTTCAGTTTTGGGCTTTTAAAATGCTTACAAATCTATTTTGGTTGAAGTGGGCAAATTTCCTAGAGGTTCAATGAGAGTGTGTTTTGACAGTTTGAGGGCAAATTCTATAGGTATATGCTGGAGGGTGGTCACAGAGTGTTTGGTAGGGTGTCTGAGTTTGGATAATTTTGAGGGTGGGATACTAGTATCCAGTCCAAGGTTGATTCAGATTCTGTTGATAGACCATGATTAGGAGTAGAGAGGAGTTGTGGGAAACTATGTAGGGTTTATACTATTTGCTGGAGAGGGGGAGACTAAGTTTAACCAATTAATGTTGGTGTCTCCTAGGATTATAGTTTCATGTGATATAGTCTGATTTATCCAAGATAAAAAGTCTTCATGTATGTGGATACTTTGGCCTGGGGGAATGTAAACTACCGCAATGCATATATGTTTATTTATGTGAAGGGATGCAAGTAAGAGTTCTAATTTTCCAAAAGTGGGAATGGGTTATTTGTAGCAACTTTTGATAGATTAATACTGCACTGCCACCCTTTTTATGAAGTCTGTCAGAACAAATAACGTTATATCCTGGAGAGAGAATTTCAGTATCAGCAATATATGGCTTTAGCCATGTCTCAGTTACTGCAACAATGTTTGGGCTGTGGGTAATTAGCCAGGCATGAAATTCATTAATTTTAATGCAAATACTGCATGTGTTTATTGTTATTAGCGTTTGGTCTGTTGGGTTAGTGGTGGACAAAGTAGGGTAGACTGGACCTGGATTTGGATGGATATCTCCACATAGTGTTAGTGAGTGAAAAAAGGTGAATAATAGTATTTGTTTGCTGCCTATGTGGGATGGGTTTATGCGGTTGCAACAGACAATTTAAATTTGGGGGTAGGAGGTAGTTTTAGTCTGGCTGAAGTAATGATACAAGTAGAGAGGGAGAGATATTTGAGTAACTAAGTTTTAGATTTAAAAGAAGGGTTTGTGTGACGGAGGTAGGCGGTGAGGGGAAGATGGTAGCATGTGTGGAGGTGGTTTGTGCTAACAGGAATAGAAGTATAATATGGGTCATAATGGAAATAATGCATGATAAGTGATGTGTTGATTGGAGAGGCCATAATGAGAGAGAATGAGTGGATCTTTTCTGTTTGCTAAAGGTGTAGGGAAGTTTATTGGATGAAGAAGGAAAGGGAGGGGCTGAGGAGAGAATAAAGCTAATGAAAACGGGGTGGGTGGGAATGGGGGTAGGGTAGCAAAGTAAGCACAGAGGGGGGATAAGCCAGACCTCAAAAGCTGAAAAACAACTAAGCGAACTACAAAAAACTATCTCCAATGTTTAGTAAAACGGAGGTGAGAAATGCATAAATGCCTCACATACACTTTATGTTTTGCATTGAGTTTGGGCTGTTGTGACTCAGACCCTGTAAACTAATGTAGTTAAAGAGATGGACTAAATGAATAGAGAAATATATGGCTATATACTAGGGAGAGATACTTGGCAACACGGTAGGGGTAAAGAGAGATGTTAACAGGCCAGGCAATAGGAGAAAGTGTAGCAAATAAAGCACTGCAAGTACTTGGCTAAACACTACAATGAGGAATAGCATGTAATTTCAGAGTATGAGGGGAAGCACAGTGGTTAAAGTAGGGGAAACAAAAAAAATATTTATATATATATATATATATATATATATATATATATATATATATATATATATATATATATAAAGAATGAGAGGTGTACAGAGGGTACTCTGCAGTGAGCTTACTTGAGTGAAAAGAGCCATCTATATACTAGAAGATTTAAAAGGCTGGGCATACATTATCTTAAACTTGGTGTTTCAGTTGTAGAGGGTTACCCAAAAATGCTGAAGGAAGCCCAGCCTCTGTTTACGCAGTTCAAACCGCCAAGGGTATGACTTGAGCGGGATGACTAATGTCCTCTAGCTGCAAGACGTACTAAAGGAGAATGGAGCAAAACAAAGTAAAACATTAACAAATGTAATTTAAAGGTGGCTAAAACTAATGCAAACATGAAATAGATTCACTTAGGCTTTGTGTTTGAAATAAGACATTCATCTGCTCGGTTGTGAGACACAAGTCACTATTTAAGCTACAACACATCAATATGCAGTACTAGACTAAATATACAGGTACTGTTTTACATCTGTGATGTTCCACCCTATGCAGTTACCTTAAAAATGTAAAGACAGTCTGCAGTAAAATGCAGTAATACTTTACAAGCAGCCAGAAGTGGCCATACTGATTTACACAGAAGAGGAATTTTGTGAATCACTCTGCTATCTAAATGCCTTACCACAGACCGTTCTGATAGAGAGTACAAAGCTATTTAGTATAATCTTCTTCCCCAGACTGCCTCATTAGCATTCAGCAAAATCACAGAGACAGCCTAAAAATGGCTTATGATCAGATTGTTTCTCTTCTTAATTCTATGTAATGATGGGGATGCAATCATATCCCATACTTTTATCATGGAAGGAAACTTTAGTAGTAGTATTTTCATGGGGAAAGAGGGATTAACTGACTCAGCAAACTACAGGCCTCTCTTCATCTTAAATGTTGTTGCTAAAACATATGCCAGGATATTGGCTACAAGATTGGAAGGGGCTATCCTATATGTAATCCTATACTTAATGTTAGATTCACAGATAGACTTTAGGAGTAGATTTTCTAAAGATCACTGAGTGTTATTGCCAGATGATATAACCTGTTGAAGGGGTTTACATTCAAAAGCTGCAGATGTTTTTAGGTTTATGTATTCATTTACAGATCTCAGGTTTTTTTATCCTGAAATTCAGAGACACATTTACATTTCCAAACAAACTGGGCCCTTGCTGTAACTCCTGTAGACCTGCATCCTCTGATCCCCTCTTCCTATATGTATAAATGTCCAAATATAATTTTGCAAATGCCTCCACAGTATGGCACATCTGTTCCTCACCTCTCCACCTGCACTGCTTTTCTTTTACTCCTCTAATCTTTTTTCCCCACCAGCTTAGCTCAGTGTCCCCCTGCTGCCCTGCAAATAATGTCTTTTCTGCCTATCCTGGGTGATACATAGGCTGTATTCTTACCTCACTCAGGACCTCATCTCACTGACTTAGTCCTTCTCTCATCATGTCCCCCTCCATAGCTTTAAGCCTAGTGGCTCAGTTTCTTTCCAATAATCTTTCCTCTTTCCACTTCCATGGCATCCTACCACCTTTGTAATTACATTCCTATGGAGTGATTGATGTGATAGCTATGCCTGCCTGTTGTACCATAACTTGTAGCCAATCCAGGCTATTCTTCAAATATCCAGTTGAATGGGTACATCCACCATTGTGGCACTCTCCCTAGCACTCTTCATATGTTCCTATTGCTGCATGGTCCAGTACTCATCTTTCAAGTAATTATACTGAAGTAATTTCCTCAACAACCTCCTCGGCTAACCCAAAATATAATTTTACTAGCCTGCTTAAATGGGCCTTAAGAGAAGGTATTTTTTTTCTCCTTCCCTTAATCTTCACTAAGTTATCTAAATGAAAGTTATGCAAGTGCTATGATGAAAAAACAGTAAGGAGGAGGTCTATCCTCTTTAGCCAACAAAAGTGATGCTAAGGCCATTGGGATAACACTTTATCAGGCTGCCAGATACTCTCTCACCTCTCAATGTTCCACATTTGGTTCTCTCTCTATATGTTCAGTCAGAACAAACAGGGGAGGGGAGAAATATAGCTAGCTTCACTGTAACAGAAAGACAACAAGCCAGGCAACATGAGTTTGATATGCAGCCCAGGCATCTGAAGAAGCTAGCTGGGGAGCAGTGAGGGAGTAAAGAGGTTTTGTCTGCTTGCCTCTTTTAGGAAAGGGGTGCTGTGGGAAGAACAACAAGGATGATGTGATGTTGCCATGAGGCAGGCCAGTACTGTGGTTTTAATTAAGACCACAGTTGTGAATAGTGGCTAGGCAAGGTGAGCCTTAGGGGAATTGCCAACTAAAGGGAAAGGCACAGTTATGCCTAAGAAATAACATTTAACAGCTCAGAATGGCCTTCTATAAAGCAGGCATGAAACATGGGGTGAGGTCTACTTGAAAATGTGCCAAGCCAGATGTCACCAGTTGAGCTAACTAGTGATCCTGGCCCAGCAGGATTAAACACCTAGGTAATGAATAACTTTGCATAATTACAGTACTGGAAAGTCGAGAGTATGGGGAAGCCAGCCCAACTTACAAACCACAGAGTGGCAAAGAATTTAAAAAAGCAAGTAAAAAGAGGAGAAGGAACTCCAATCACAAAATGTGGAATGTCTGGTCACTTTCCTGTGATAAAGTAAATAATCCCTCCACAGAATGAGAGAAAACGGCAGGTCTATGGATGGTTCACATTGATTCACTTTAGGTAGTTTTGCTGAATGTAAGAAAAAAGAAAAGTGAAAAATGTTTTATGACACTACCTAGACCGAAAAGCAGAGAAAACCTTTTTTTTTTGGGGGGGGGGGCAGAAGCCCACTACCCCAAAACTTAAACATACCAACTATAAGGCCACACAACACAACACTGGAAAAAAATGTAAACTCCATTAATGACAAAAGTAACTTCAATGAATGTACTTCAGTCAATTTCTGTTTATCAAAACCACCATTGGCTAATTGCCAGGAACCTGTTTGTGGATTTGTTAAAATTTCTTTCATCTATGGCATAATTCTAAGTGATACTATATCTTTGTGGAAAAGTATGTAATGCACTTCAACATGAATTGCTGGCAAGTCAAATTCTTCTGGCCGAAGTAATGGACATCGAAATGGGGCTTGCCAGGGGTGGTACTTTAACCTGTCAGACGCATTGGGTTCAGAGGGACAAAAAGTAAGCTTACCAAGAATTAAGTAAATGTCCCAAGGTGGAAATTGATCTTGAACTGGAGACTTAATGTGGAAAGTGCGATAAAGTGCTACAAAAGAACAAGTAACCCAGTGAAGAAAATATAATTGTATAAGAACACTTGCCATAAAAGTAGATGTTCAGATGATCACTATTGCAGTAGCCTTAGCTATATGGGTTATATCCTGTCAAGAATATCATAGCCAGCTTCCAACATTTCAGGTCACTCGCATTCTACATGCTCAGGTAGGTAGCTTGAGCTGAGCTGCCTAAAATCATAAGTCTGACCTCCAAGCCCTTCAGAACTTTCATACCAACTGAAAGAGGGAGGCCTGAAAGGACAGTAGCTAGGAGTTTTAAAAAAAAAAAAAAAAATGTATGTTTGCATGTCTGTGCATACTGCAGCAGCGATCCTAACATCTACTGTTATGGTAAGTTTACTTACACACTATACTATGTTTACCATATTGATCACTGTTGAAGTAGCCTTAGCTATATGGGTAGATTATCAAAGCTTACAACATTAGGAAGTTGGAAGGTAGTGAAGTTATGGACAGAAGTCCAAGTAGCAGCCTCAAGTATGGAACTGGTGCCCAGTCCTTTGAAAAAGGCACCAGAGAAAGCAACAGCTCTGGTAGAATTAGCCTTTAGAGTGGTAGAAAAACATTTACCATGAAAGGAATAACAAAGAAATGGCCTTAGAGATTCAGGAGGATACTATCTGTTTAGAAACTGCTAAACTCAGAGACCTAGGATGAAAGGAAACAGTTGCTTAGATTTCTGAAAGGCCTTAGTCTTATCTAAATAAAATGAGCGGCCTATGTATATCCAAGGTGTGAAGATCCTTCTCACTAGTAGAATGCAGAGAAGGAAAAAGGAGGTTAAATGAATAGACTGATTAAGAGACAACGCATTGACCACCTTGAACATAAAAGAAGGATTAATATGAAGAGGCACTCCGTCCTTAATGAAAAATGAAGAAAGAAGGAACAGCCATAACAGCTTGGAGTTCAGATATTATACTCTTTTAGCTTAAGTAAGGGCCAAAGGAACAGTTTTCTATGTAAAATGTTGCAAGGAAGCTGAAGCTGCAGGCTCAAAAGGAGCCTGAGTCAATTTTTCAAGAACAAAATTGAGGTCCCAGGAAGGAGGAATAGACTTCCTGGGAGGCCTGATATAAAGGACACCTTTAAGAAATTGTTTGACCTCAAACCTAGTGGATAGAGGAGTAGTCACGGGCAGACAAATAGAAATAACTGAAGAATATGCCAACCCAGCATGGAGCAATTCACACAAATAAGAGAACCAGAGAGATCCCCATGGAAAAGGGATCCTGGTTACAAGAGAGGCAAATAGCCAGAAAACTTCTTCCACTTGGACAAATATAATTTCCTGGTAGTGGGTTTCCTGGCCTCCTGCAGAACCCTAAGCACATCCCCAGAAAAGAGGTGCCTAAAAAGGATCAAAACCCTATCACCCACAGTGTCACTTGAAGAATGGACAAGTGAGTATGGAGAGAGACCCCTTGTCTTGTGGGAGAAGGTCCACGCGGTAAGATAACTTGTGATGATTGGTTTCACCTTCTTCAATTATCTGGGGCACTGTTGTCTGGGCCAAAAAGGAGTCACCACAGCAAGACTTCTGGGGAGTCTTGCTTGATCTTGAGCAGGACCCTTGGAATCAGTGGAAGGAAAGGGAAGGCGTAGGGAAACATCCCCTTCCAAGGAAAATATAGGGTGCCCACCTTCCAAGTCAGAGGGCTTGGGACTCTGGCACAGAAAATAGGAAGCTGTCTCTTCAGAAGGGAGGCAAAAAGATCTACCCATGGAATACACCACCGATGAACAATGCCCAGAAACACATTACTGTGAAGCATCCATTTGTGAGCTTGTGTACTGGACCTGCTCAAAGTCTGCCACTATGATTTGGTCTGAAGGAATGCAGACAGACTCAAGAGTCACCTGATACTGGACAGCTAGATCCCAGACCTGAATAGCAAATCTGCAAAGAAGGTAGGACCATGCCCTCCCCTTGCTTGTTTATATACCACATCACTGCGGTATTGTCTGTGAAAACGTTGACAGGCCCTGGAAGAGAGAGAAAATGAAAAGCCTGAAGAGCTAAAAGAAGATTTCTCATCTCCTTGATGTTGATGTGATCAGACCACTGAGGAGGAGGCCAAAGACCCTGGACCTTGAGGAAACAGAAGGAGGTCGCTCACCTCCTGTCTGAAGTATCCAAAAAGGAGTTCCTGAGATGGGACTGGAGGTTGGAAATAAAGCACTTGGTTGACAGAAAACCAATGAATCCAGCACTGAAGTTCAAGTCTAAGACATGGAAGAATGGGAACTAAGAAATATAGTGGATGACAGTATTGGAGCCATAACTGACTTTAAGAACCACTGCAGTTTTCTCATTTGGACCCTGGCTACAACCAGCGTAGGAATGGTGGAAATCATGAATCCTAGTACCCTGAGAAAATCCCTGGCTGTGACTGAAGCCAGAGGAAGAAGAGATTGAAAGAAAGTGATCAGAGAGAGACCCTTGGTGGAGGCAGGGGTGTCAGCATTGGAATGGTCTGGATTCTGCAACCAAGAAAACACAATCCTGAGAAGGAACTAGGACTGATTTCTGAAAATTTATGGTAAATGTCAGGCTTTGTAACAAATAGTAAACTCAAGGTGCTGAAGCAGGATCTGTGGGGACAAAGCCTGAATGATCAGGTTGTCTAGCTAAGGAAAGATCTGAATCCCTCTCAACCTACAGAAGGCAATGACAGGAGCAAGGCACTGGTGAATATCCCTGGGGCAGTAGAGAGGCCAAAGGGCAAAGCGGAGAACTGAAAATGCAAGGAACATTGCTGAGCAACAAATAAGAGGGAACAAGGTTTGATGGGGCAACATCCAATAGGACAGGACCTTCAGAAAGGTGTTAAGCTTAGAAAGGTCCAGAATGAGTCTCCAGATACCTTCCTTCCTTCCTGAGAACCAGGAGTTAGAGTCTTTTTCAAGTTTTAGCTTCTGGTATTTAGGCCCTGCAATTGAGCAGGTTTCTGACTGCTTGTACCAAGCTGAAGTGAGGTGGGCTACCAGCCACAAGTCTGAGCTGAGATACCAGACGACTGGAGTCTTCAGAGCTTCCAAAACAGGCTGCCTGTTTTTTTGCTTATTTATACTACTGCACTTTATTGACTGCCACCTACTTTTATACAGTATTCATTTATTGTGTATTAAACTGCTCTGTAGTCTGCTCTGGTTTTCCCACCAAGCAGTAATTAACTGATTTGTTAACTGATTTATTCTTTAGAGCCTCCTGGGTGATTTTCTGCTGTTTTAAACATTTTTTTCAGTGTCCCACTGCTATTTTTCTTGTGTTAAACATTCCCTTGTGTTTCCTGCTGAAACTAGGGTAGCTAGTAACTGTAGCATGGTCCAGATCCAGACCTGCTTCTTCTGGAACTGTTTGTAGTAGTTTGTTCTGAGCACACTTTCCAGTCCATCAGCCTATCTGCACCTTTGTGAGAGAACTGTGCTGTTTGAGATCTGACTGATAAAAGGAGGCCAGTCTAGGCATTGGAATAAGCATCCTCATTGGTCCTTTTGAATCTTGTTAGAGGTTTTTTTTTTTTTCCCAAGTCTTAGCTTCTGGTATTTCTGCCTGTCTGCGTGTCATGCTGCATAGCACAATTGTGTGCCAAAGCTTGACAACTAAATTCAACACATTTTCCCATATAACCCAAGTAAAAATATCTATTTTCAACATTTCTGAAAAGCCACCCCTAGTGACAACAGTCTTCAACCTAGCAGTATAGACAGTTTGACTACCCTTGTTTCTCTTGCCAACCATGTTGACTTGGGTCTCTTGAGGAAGTGTAGCAAATGCCTCATGTACACAGACAACCCTCTACTAACACACACTAGTACAGAATGCAAGACATATATTTACACCAAGAATCTAGAATCCATGCTCTCTCTTCCCTCAAAACAGTAACACAGAAGGATGTCAGCTCACCAACTGTTACATATTTACATAGCACCACTACTCATACACACAGCACGCATCAAACACAAAAATCCACATATGCGGAGGTTCTCTTGAAAAACTTACTGAAACACCAGAGACCTCCAAAACACAAGACTGCTACATCTAATACAGTCTCCACAGCACCCATGATGCAGAGCAACACCAGTCTCTCATCCACCAAGCCTGTAAGGCGTAGCACTAAAAAATCAAGTTTTCTTGTCATTGGAGACTCAATAGTGAAACACATGGATGTTTCACTCACCAGGCTGGACAAGAAGAAAGTCACGGTCAACTGCCTGTCCAGTGCCAGGATTCATCAAATCATGCACGCACGCAGGTCTCTCAGCAACAAGTACTGTTATGACTCTGTCATAGTTCATTTTGGTGTGAATGACCTGATACGTACATCACTGGACTACATGAAGAGAGACATGATCAAGCTCTCTGAGTATGTGTTCCAGACAGGTATGTCCCTAGCTGTGACCAGCATACTACCCTCACCTAGAACGATGCCACAGTATAAACAAAAATGACTTATTTTAATAATTGGCTTAGTTTTTGGTGTCATTCAAAGGGGATCCATTTCCTGTCTGTCTGGGAAGCCATGGCTGACGCATTTCGCTGCTTTGTCAGAGATGGTCTGCACCTGGCGCACACAGGATTTTGGCTGCTGGCAAAGGCTCTTGCCTCCCCCCATAGTGCCTTTTTTAGGAAAGGTCTTGAAAACAACATTACCAAAGTTAAATTAACCAATCTGAACAAAATAAGGGCCATGCTGCTAAATGCCAGGAGCTTAAACCAAAAAGTGCACTCTCTGGAAGCACTTCTATCATTAGAAGATGTAGATGTCTGTGCAGTCACAGAAATCTGATTTAATGCCTCAGAGAGTACCCTGGCCCTGCAAGGCTACAATGCCTTCCATACCTTTAGACTGCAAAATTAATGTGTGAAAACCAAAGGAGGAGGTGTTTCAATCTATATTAGAGATAATTCACCTCCCATGTAGTTAGACTGGACAACTCCATGGAGTTACTCTAGGTCCGGGTTACGGTGGTTAAGACTCCCCATTCAAGTCTTAGTTACCGATTCACCTTCCTTGGGTCATGACACCCATTAAGCCTATTTAATCAAACTGAAGACAATCCAAACTTTAACGAACACATTGGTTATAGGGATTTCAATTATCCCACCATCAACTGGGAAATCTACTCTAGCCCAAACTCGCTAGCGGAAACATTCCTTGACTTTGCGAATTCAAATGCCCTGGAACAAACTGTCCATACCCCTACAAGAGGAACAAACACTCTAGATTCTAGTCCTCATCAACATAAACAGGTGCACTGCTGCAACTGTTGGACCCTCGTTAGTTAAAACTGACCACAAATCAGTCACCTTCAAAATAACACTAACACCAGAATTCACAAAGGGTGAAATCAGGCTAAACTTCACCAAGGCAAACTACACCCTCCTAGATGAAGACATAAATGCATTCCAAGCTCCACCACAAGCTGAAAGTGGTAACTACAATGAAGCTTACACTAAAGCCCTGTACAATCACTTGCATAAGTGCATAAACTTGGCTGCACCAGAAAGAATCAAAGCCAGAGACCCAAGCAAAAACAAGCTGCCAATATGGACATCCAGCATCAACAAACTCTACAATAAAAACCAAAAACTGTATCCAAGGAAAAAAATGCAAGGCCCCAGCAATGGAAAAGCACACTTCAACCTCAACAGACAAATAAAACAACTTGTCAAATCCTCCAAGAGCTCCTTTGAGAGAAACCAAGCAAGTACTGCCAAGGATAACCATAAAGCCTTTAACAGCTACGTACGTTACATAAAGCGTAGGATCCAAGCATGTGCAGAACTAATGGCCAATGGTATCACACACACTGACACCACAGAGATAGCAAACCTGCTAGCGGATAAGTTTGGAGAAAATGTCACTCCCTTATCCCTTCCTAACTTACAAGCCCACCTCCAAACCTCCCCACCACCTTACATATCCGAACAGCAGGTCTTCAAAGCACTGCCAAAGTAAAAAAAACACAGCCTTTATGGAACCAGATGATATCCCAGGCTGTCTTCTAAACAGGCTAAAACATGAACTAGCATCACCACTTAGTACCCTTTTCAATCATAGCCTAGCCACAGGTTTTGTTCCTGTGGAATGGAGAATAGCTACAGTTATTCCCCTCCACAAAGGTGGCCTTAGCAACAGACCTGGGCAATTATAGACCCATAAGCCTGACCAGCCTCATTTGTAAGGCCATGGAACGTATCATTATGGATCTCATAAATAAAGACATAGGTGACCTTCAAACCTTGGAACCTACCCAATTTGGCTTCATGAAGACAGAGCCTGCCTGTTAAATCTGGTGGATTTCTTTGAAAGTGTGACCGAGGCCACTGATGAGGGCAAATCTGTGCACACAGTACACGTCGATTTGGCAAAGGCTTTCAACACAATCCCAATTTCAGGCATTATCACTAAACCTAGCAAACTGAATGTAAACCCTTTTGTTGTAAGATGGGTTGCCAACTGGCTCAAACTGGGCACACACTATCAAAGTAGATGACTCCACATCAGCCAGCAGACTTATTACCAGCAGGGTGCCACAGGGTGGTTTCCATCTCTGAAATTGTAATTGTATTGGCCTTTTGGGCTAATTTCTATCCCTTTCAGCTTTCTGGCTTAAAAACATGTGTGTTTGCATATTTTTCACATCGTGCAGCACTGCAAGGCTACAGTTAAAGTATTCCAGGTGCCAGAAAGTCTGCTCTTCAAATTTTCCCTTAAAACTAGCTGGTTTCTCAGTAGTAGCACTAAAATCTGAACCCCTGTGACTAGCACTTGCTCTAGAACCTGCTGGAAAGCACTAGGAAGCCTGAAACAGATACAAGCACTCAGCTCTCCTTGTCAATAAGGAGAAATTAATCATAGGCACTAAGCCTATAATTGCAAAGTAACTTGCAAAGGTAAGGGAAAACAGCTCTTAAACTTTACATAAAAGCACCTAAACAGGCATGTCCAAGGGTCAGCTTCCGGTGATTTCTCCTGTCCACCTGGTGAATCTGGACATACTGGGGCAATGCGGCAACTGCCTCATGTACACAGACGATCCTCTCCTCCTACCACCCAACACTACAACCTGCGAGAGATGCACTTACATAGCCAAACTGGAAGCAAAGCTCTCTCTGGCCAAGATTGTGCTAGACAGTCAAGAGGAGAAGGTTAACACCTGCATCACACCTCAAGCAACTCATAGCCCTTCAAAACCCACACCATCAACATCCACACATGGCAACACTAAACCCACATATGTGGAGGCCCTTAACATTAACCTGCCCAAGCAACAAGGACCTCTGAAGCAGAAACGCAAACAAACACCAGTCACAACCAAAGAGACACATAGCTCACAACACCAGTGTGCCACCCAACAACAGCCCCTAAGGCAAGACAATGTACCAACACTTTAGTCATAGGTGACTCTGTAGTCAGGCACACTGATGTCCCACTCACCAGACTGAACAAGGAGAAAATTACAGTCAGCTGCCTGTTGGGTGCCAGGATCCGCCACATAACGCATGCACTCAAGTCACTCCACAACAAGTACAAATATGACTGAGTCATTGTCCATGCTGGAGTGAATGACTTGAGACGTACCTCCCTGGACTACATGAAAAGAGATATGGAAGAGCTCTTGGATCATGTGACCCAGGCAGGTATGACCCTAGCCCTGAGTAGTATCCTGCCTTCACCAAGAATGATACCACAGTATAAGGACAAAATGATTGACTTCAACAAATGGCTAAGCTTCTGGTGTCATTCAAAGGGGATCCAGTATTTGTCTGCCTGGGAAGACATGATCGACAAACCACGATGCTTTGCCAGAGATGGTCTGCACCTGTCACCCCTGGGATTTAGGTTACTGGCTAAAGCTCTTGCCACCCCTATAGTGCCTTTTTTAGGCAAGGTTCAAAGGACAAAACCACCACTGTAACAAATAGAAGCAGGCAAAATCTGAAGGTAATGCTACTCAATGCTAGAAGTCTAAACCTCAAAATTCACTCTCTTGAGTCACTCCTAAAAATGGAGAACATCGATATCTGTGCAGTAACTGAGACCTGGTTCAAGGCTCCAGAGAGCACCCCTGCAATACCAGGCTACAATTCTTACCACACTTTTCAGACACAAAACCAGGACCAAAACACTAAAGGTGGAGGAGTGTCCATATTCACCAAGGATATTCACACCTCCAGGCTAGTTGCCCAACACAATGCATCTAAAATTTTCCAGGTGCAACTATCACTAGGTAAGATGCAATCCAAATTGTAGCTTGCTACATATCCCCATCCATGCCCCATGATTCTCACTACACCTTTCTAAACATACTGTAAAATATTAAGATACAACCAAACACCCTAATACTGGGTGATTTCAACTACCCTGCCATTAATTGGGAAAACTACTCAGGTACCAACTCTTTTTCCCAACGGTTCTTGGAATTCATAAATTCCAATGCCCTGGATCAACTAATCCATTGTCCCACCAGGGGCTCCAATATCCTAGACCTGGTCATTACCAACATGGGAGATAGGTGCTCCACACCAGTGGTCACCCCCTCATTGGTCAGGTCTGACCATAAGCAAATTATCCTTGACATCCACATCCCACCCCCACCCCCAGTAAGGAAACCTCCTTAAAAAACTTCTCCAAAGCCAACTTCAAGCTACTGAAGTCAGAAGTGACAAACTTCACAACACCCACGCAGACGGGATCTGGAAGTTCGACTGCAGAATCCTACATTAAGGCACTGTACGAGCACATCCACTCGTGCATGAATCATGCCATCCCAAATAGAACCAAAATGCTCTTCTCCAAAAAAAAAGGAAGCCAATCTGGTGGTCCCTTGCTATAAACAAACTATACAACAGAAGGAAGAAACTGTTGCAAAATGGAGGAAAATCCCAGGATGCAAAAAACTCCCTCACCAGCCTCAGTAAGAAGATGAGATCCCTCATAAAATCCTCAAAAGCTAGTTATGAAAATAAAATTGCCAAAGATTCCAAAGACAACCACAAGGCATTCTATAGTTATGTCAAGAATCTAAATGGCAATGCTCAGATCTGCTCTGAGTTACAACAGAATGGCATTAAATATACTGATCCCTAGGATATTGCCAATATCCTGGCAGATCGATTTAGTGCCAACTTCACCCCACTCTCACCCCCTAAAGGGCCCATCTCAATACCAAAAGATTGCCAAATTCCGATAATCACAGCCACACACAGGTAGAAACCGCACTCTCCACAGCTAAGAATACAGCATCCATGGGACCAGATGACATCCCAGGCTGTGTACTACATGAACTACAAAATTAACTGGCACCTCACCTAAGTGTGATGTTTAATCATAGCCTCACCTCAGGCTTCGTGCCCACTGAGTGGCGCACAGCTACAGTTATCCCACTCCACAAGGGAGGATCCACCTTGGATCCCAGGAACTACCGTCCCATAAGTCTGACAAGCCTGATTTGCAAGGGCATGGAACGCATTATCATGGAACTTATAAACAAAGACTTTGGCAACCTTAAAATACTAGACCCCACCCAGTTTGGGTTTGTGAAGGACCGATCTTGTCTCCTGAATCTGATTGACTTCTTCGAATCAGTCTCCAGAGCTGTGGACGAGGGTAAGGCAGTCCACACAGCCTATCTGGACCTCGCCAAGGCCTTTGACACCATCCCCCACTCTGGAATCATAGATAAACTTACTAAGCTAGGCATAAATCCCTACGTCACTCGATGGGTTGTTAACTGGCTTACTGACAGAACCCAAAACAGTAAAAGTAGCCAACTCCAAATCCAGTTCCAGACAAGTGACAAGTGGAGTACCTCAGGGTTCAGTCCTGGGACCACTCTTGTTTGGCATCTACTTCTCTGAAGTACAGGCCAACACTAAGGGACTCTGGCTAACAAAGTTTGCAGATGACTGCAAACTGGGAGCCATTATTGAATCCCCAAATGATGTGGATATTCTACAAAAGGGCCTTACAGAAACAGATGCCTGGTGCCAGAGCCATGGGCTCAAGCTTAATGCCAAGAAATGTATAGTTATCCCCTTTGGAAAAAAACATGTACCCATGAATTACCACATAGGTGGCAGGACACTAAACATCGAAAGTGTGATGAGAGACTTAGGGACACAGGTGGACAGTGGTCTCACTTTCGATAACCACATTGCCACAACAGTCAGGAAATCCTTCTATGTGGCACATCTCATCACTAAGGGCTTTTCATCCAGAAAAAAGGAGGTCATTGTCCCACTGTACACATCCCTCATTAGACCCATTATAGAGTATAATGCCCCGTTTGGTATGTACCTCACAAGACATCTGCAAACAGCTTGAAAGGCCACAGAAATACCTCACTAAAAGAATCACAGGCCTAAAGCAGATGCCATATACTGACCGTCTAAAAAAACTCCAGCTATACTCTGTGGCATATTGTCTACTCAGAGGCGATCTCTGCTTAACATACAAGGCCATGTCAAACCCTGAGCTGTTGGACATGCTCCACTTAAAGAAATCCCAATCCCTCAGAGCCACACGCTCCAGGGATCTAAACCTTGTCATCACAATGAACAAAACATGCTGGAGGGATAGGTTCCTAACCCAGAGACTCCCCATACTCTGGAATAGACTGCCCATACATATCAAGCAGAGCGCCTCTTTGGCCCTCTTCAAAAGGAACCTTGATGATTGGATGGGAGATAGGAAATTCACCCCGGGGATCATGTCAGCCACCCTGCTAGACAGGGGCCTGGAGAAGTAAATATTGTGGGAAGAAATATCCAGGGAATTGTTATGGCTAGGCTTGCATAGGCCCTAGGGCCAATAGCCTAGTACCAACCTATGGGCCTCCTACTGTTTGGTATACACTTCTCAGAATTTCAGGTCAAAACTAAGGGGTTGTGGCTGACTAAGTTTGTAGATGACTGCAAACTAGTTGCAATCATTGAATCTTCAAATGATGTCAGTATACTCCAGGAGGGTCTCACACAGATCAATGACTGATGTACTAGTCACGGTTTCAAACTGAATGCAAAGAAATGCATCATCATTCCCTTCGGCACAAACAATGTCTCTTCACACTATCAAAACTACAACAATACCCTAAGTACCCATGAAGCGGAAAAGGGACCTGGGATCAGAGGTTGACTTTGACCACCACGTGTCTACCATAGTAAGGAAAGCTTTCCACATAGCACACTTGATTAGTAAAGGTATCATCTTGAGATTAAGAGAGGTTATAACCCCCCCTATACTCGGCACTTATCCAGCCCATAATGGAGTATAATGCCCTATTCGGCATGTACAGTATGAAGCACCTGCAGCAATTAGAGAGACCTCAGAGGTATCTAACAAAGAAGATCAAGGGCCTCCAGCGTAAGTCTTATAAGGACTGACTAAAATCCCTGTCACTATATTCCATATCATACAGACTTCTTAGGGGAGACTTATGCCTAGCCTACAGTACAATCCAAGATCGAAACCTAATGAACTTACTGCATATCCATAAATCAAATGCGTCTACGGCTACCTGTTCTAGGGACTTAAATATGGCCTGAGACTTAAACAGGACATGTTGGAGGGACATATTTATCTTCCAGAGACTGCAATGGCTTTGGAACAGGCTACCAATTCATTTGAAACAAAGCACCTCTATGACCTGGACAAGTGGATGGGGCACTGTAAATTCTTACCAGGGATAGTGCCCACAACCCTCTTGGATATGGACAGTCATCACTAAATGCAATCTTGGGTACTGACTAGAATGTCTGTGGTACTACACTGGGTTGAAATGGCTAGGCTTAAAAATGACCTCTAGGCTGACTTACATTAATAGTTGTGTCTAATCCACCACAGTTTCGTGATGGATTAGCAGATGAAGAAATACCAGCCAGCCTAGACCCATGTACATTTATGGATCGTTGTGAGTATTGAACATCAGTTGGTGCGACATCACCAAAGAATCCACCAAGCCAGGAGGAAAGACCCAGACAAAGGTTGTAACAATGTTAGAATCTTGAATTCTGCCACTGCCGTTTGCAGTAACTGTTCGCTGCTCGGAAGAAGAATTACATCCTGGTAAAGCCTGTACATGCGACCCAGAAATAAACGGTGCATGTACCGTGGTGTTAGTAGCAACTTGGGATAGTCCTTTGTTAAAGTTGGAATCCATGGCATCAATACGGGCATTCAATTGATCCAATTTCAAATTTAGGGAAACAAAAGAGCGTAAGTCGCTGAAGCTGTCCTTAGCTTCTGGAACACTCGTTCCCAATAAGATAGGGCTGTTTAAACCATCAGGACTGCCTGTGGCCATGATGAAAACCAACGTAGACCAAAACAGAATAAAAAACAAATATGAAACCACGAAACCACGGCAACCTTGGTAAAACAGCAAAAAATACAGAAAATACTGAATGCAGCTTTATTTTTAACAACAAATCCAGCGTTTTCGCCACAAGTCTCTTGTAGCTTCATCAGAGTACAAATAAAACACATGACTATGACTCTGGAATAAAAAACATTCCCTTCCTGGGCAGGGGGCACAACTTGACTAGTGTCCTGAGCCAGAAGGGCCTGTAGTAGTACTGGAAAGAAAGAAAGCTGTTCCAGAGGAGGTTGAGGGATGCCCAGAAAAGGAGGAAGGGATTTCTACACCATGAAATATCCTTGGAGGATGGACAAAACCCAAGAATCTTGAGTGATCCTTAACCAACTGGGAAAGATGAAGGGATAAAGGAACCTGGTCTAGGGAAAGGGAACGCAAACTGTCATATAGAACCAGGTTTGCTTTCAAAAAGAGGCTTCTGAGAAGTAGAAGTCTGATGAGTAGACTTAAGAGGGGGTACACATCTAGAACCCTTTCTTCCTTTGGATGGAGGGTGATACTGTCTCTGAATAAAGGCAGATTTGGATGGATAACTCCTCTGAAATTTAGTGACAGGAGAAACAAAATATGTTTCAATTCCTGCAAGGCCTTGCCTTTGTCCTGGAGGGACTTAAAAAGCTCAGCAGCATCAGAGCGAAAAAGGTTCTTATGATCAAGAGGGGCATCCAACAATTTAGCTTTAATGTCATCAGGTAAAGGCTGAAGATGAAGACAATAACTACATCTCAAAACAGAACCAAATACATCATCTCTAGAAGAAGCATAAGCTGTATTACAACTACATTTACCAGAGTGGTGAGCCACTTGAGAAGTAGAACTCAAAGAAAGGGCCAAGACCTTCCCTTCTGAATCAGGGAGGTCAGAAAGTGCTCGAGAAGCTTGAGAAAGAAGGGCTAAAACATACTAGTCATATGATTCTGGTAATTAATAGCCTTAAAAGCCAGGATGGCAGTAGTATAGACCTGCCACAAGCCTCTTGTAGCTTCATCAGAGTACAAATAAAACACATGACTTGCCTTAATATAACATAAAAGCAGGAAGTGACATAATATATCATTAATTACATTTCTAATCCATTAACATTTCATAATAACAGATTTTATAAGAATTAAAAAAATGTAAAGATGGCATTTATTTCCCTAAATTAAAAAATGCACCATATAACATCTAATGAATAAAAAGCATTTGTATATAAAAACTTGAAATATACAAAAATGACTAAAAACACTGAAAGGCAAGGGGACGCCTTATCTATAAAAGACCGTAATCAAGGTAATATTGGTTATATAGTGGAACCAAAACAAGATAAAACTATACATATAATAAGGCCGGTTCAAAAAGAACCTCCTAGAACCAGGACATAATGCAGGACAACCCAAAAGAAATAGCTAAACTAAAAATCCAAGACAAATATACCTGACTATCTCAGATAACTTCTCAGCTTAAGAACAGCTGAGATGTTACAGTTATCATTCAATCCTGGCATTCTGAAAGCATCAAGTTTCAGTTGCCATTCTAACTCTAAGTATTCTAGTAAAAGGGAAGAAGGGCCTCCTCTAATTGAGAAAGGAATATGATCTATGGCCATGAATTCAAAGCTGTGACCAGGGAAAGACGAGACATGTTTTGCTAGAGCATTTTGGCAGTTGCCCCTTCTGATAGCATAGTCATGCTCATAAATGCGATCACGAAGTCTTCGATCGGTCTTCCCTATATAGAAACCACTGCAACATTTACAACATGCAATATAAATCACTGCTTTTGTTTCACAATTCATCTTGTGGAAGATTTTGTATCTCATATTATTAATAGTGAAACTGTTTCCCGTTTTTACCAGTTTACACCAATTACAAAATCCACAAATAGCCATTCCTTTTTGTCTACTATAACCATCACAATTAAAGTTCCTTTGTGTTAACTCTTTCAAATTATTTCCTCTTCTGTATGTTATCCTAGGTACCACTCCCAACCTACTAGTTAGGAAACTGTCATTTACTATAAGGTGCCAGTTTTTACGTATTATAGCCCAGATAGCCTGTGAATCAAAGGTGAAAGTTGTGATAAAATTCAAACTGAAATTACTTACATCATCAGGAAGATGTACTGAAGTTTGTGGACTGGTGTTGTCATTACTGACATTCAAGTCACAGTTCACTATTCTCCCTTGGGTTATCACTTTTTCACATAGGAGTGGTCGATAGAAACCAGAGATTCTTTTATTAGATACCTCATCAATAAGTTCTTCTAAAAGTGAAGTAGGGTAACCTCTACTTAAAAACATATCTTTAAGGAAGTTACATTCTGTATGAAAGTCGTTTAAAGTACTACACATCCTTCCTGCTCGCACAAGTTGTCCCTTTACGATGGAACGTTTTTGTTTAAAAGGGTGTGCACTAGAAAAATGCAGGAAGGAGTTGCAGTACGTCGGCTTCCTAAATATACTAGCCAAATATTCTTCTTTATTAATATCCTTAACAAGCTTGACATCTAAATAGTCTATCTCAGAGTATGAGAAATTAAAAGTGAATCTAAGGATATTGGTAGTAGCATTAAGCGCCGAAACGAATGAATTAGCTTCAGAGGAATCACCATGAAAAAGGATGAAGACATCGTCAAGGAATCTAGTGTAGAAACGGACATGTTTCATCAAATCCATCCTATTCTTTAGGAAATGTTTTTCCCAATAACCCACAAAGAAGTTAGCAACGCCCCACAGGCGAGCCCATCGCTACCCTCGTTTTGTAGGAAAAATCCTTACCAAACAGAAAAAAGTTAGATGTCAGGACTATGTCTAACAATTCTGTTACTAGTTGGATCTCATTTTTAGTTGCTCCAAGTTCCTCCAAAAGTAATCCAATCCACTCAACACCTTCCAAATGGGGAATCGAGGTGTATAAGTCTACCACATCAATGGTAAGGAAATTATCCATACCATTGAAGGGAATGTCATTAATTTGCTGTAAAAAAGACCAGGAGTCTTTGCATAGCCCTGGAATAAGCCACAAATATTTAGATAAGATAGAATCTATGAGTCGTGAGCAGGGATGAGTCATGGAAGACCTGCCATCGACTAGGGCCCTCATCGGGGGGTCTTCAAGATTTTTGTGAATCTTGGGGACTCCAAACATCACTGGAATTTTTGGAAATGAGATGTCAATGAATCGATAAGTATCAATATCTATTTTAGCCGCCAAGTAGAGATCCCTCAAGAAGCCCCTAATTCTTTGGTAGGTCCCATTGACCTCATTTATAGAAACTGAGGAGTAAGCTTCAGTTTCAAGAACCAATGACATTTTGTCTTTGTATTGTTCCTCACTGAATATGACCAAACCCCCACCTTTATCCGGTTTTATAACTCTGACAGCCTGACGACAGAGGAGATTTAAGGCTTCGGTTTGTTCCCTAGTAGTATTGAACTTATAGGAACCCTCATTCCTAGATTTGTTACTCATGGAAAGTTGGGTCCTAAAGTCAGCTTCACAGACAGTTTCAAAAATCTGTAATTTAGAGTGTAGTGGTGGATTAAACACACTAGACAATTTGAGTGGATGGTCAACTGCCCGTTGCTCACTGTGAAACAGTAAATGTAAGTTTAACTTTTACAAAACTTTTAAGGTCTATAATGACCTCAGACAACTTACTATTTCGAGTAGGGACAAAGGAATTACCTAAAGCTAGTAATTCAATCAACTCATCATCAGGAACTAAGTCGGAGAAATTGTAAATCTTAAAGTCGCCCTTTTTGTTTTTCAAAATTGTAGGGCCATTAGGTGGGGGTGTATATAAAGGTAAGGGTGACGCCCTAACATCCATATCCATCACTGGCGATTCCTGTTCTTGTTCCGCCAGTTGTGTTTGTTGCGTGGTCCTAAAAAATTATTGTTATTCTTGTTAGTAATGTGACTATTATTTGAGGAGGAATCAGTGGGATGTGTACTTTTATTCATATTGTTAGCCTTATTTTTTAGTCTATTACTGCGTCTAGGACCAGTAACGACTTCCCATTCCCCTTCTTCATCTCCTACCTCCTCATTTTCATTAACCCATATATCACCGGATTGAGTGACGTTAGCACCATCATGTCCATTAACACCATCACTTCTAACCAGCAATACTAATTTAGGATACGCTACTTTCTTAGAGTAAGCTAATCTGTCCCTTACTAACTTTTTGGTTTTGTTTGACTTCAGTTTTAACATTAAAGCATCAATGCTATTCAGAACTCGCTGATAATCATACTTGTACCTGACAAAGTCTAAATCAGTTTTAATTTCGTTATCAAGTACATTAATGTCACTGGTAAGCAAGGCGATATGTTTAACGTAATGTTTTACAATGAGTTGTAAAAGTTGTGCTCCTTGCTCTTGGAAAAGAGCTTGCAACTCACAGAAAAATTCTACATCCACTAAAAGTCCTGAAGGAGAAAAACTATTGCGTAAACCTTTAGGTATAAGGTTTTCCGCCAAACATTGTTCAAAATAAGCTGATTCCAGCTGCATCTTTTTTAATTTCAGGAGCTTAGTATCTAAAACTTTGAGTTTATCCGCAATGGAAACTTCATTAACCTCAATTCTATGAGCAGAAACAGTACCTGTATTTGTGTTGTTGAAGGCAAACAGCTCGACATTTTTTATCCAGTCTGTGAGTGGAGGTAATCCATCTGCTGCAAAATTGTTGTTTACTGGTGGTAAATTACCCCTTCCAAGTGGCTGACTTACATTAATAGTTGTGTCTAATCCACCACAGTTTCGTGATGGATTAGCAGATGAAGAAATACCAGCCAGCCTAGACCCATGTACATTTATGGATCGTTGTGAGTATTGAACATCAGTTGGTGTGACATCACCAAAGAATCCACCAAGACGCTGACCTGCCGGTATCGTTACCTCGGTGTTAGAGCCAGGAGGGAAAGACCCAGACAAAGGTTGTAAAACGCGGGTAGCGTCAATGTTAGAATCTTGAATTCCGTTGTTAGGAGGCTGTAAAATGCCACTGCCGTTTGCAGTAACTGTTCGCTGCTCGGAAGAAGAATTACATCCTGGTAAAGCCTGTACATGCGACCCAGAAATAAACGGTGCATGTACCGTGGTGTTAGTAGCAACTTGGGATAGTCCTTTGTTAAAGTTGGAATCCATGGCATCAATACGGGCATTCAATTGATCCAATTTCAAATTTAGGGAAACAAAAAGAGCCGGTAAGTCGCTGAAGCTGTCCTTAGCTTCTGGAACACTCGTTCCCAATAAGATAGGGCTGTTTAAACCATCAGGACTGCCTGTGGCCATGATGAAAACCAACGTAGACCAAAACAGAATAAAAAACAAATATGAAACCACGAAACCACGGCAACCTTGGTAAAACAGCAAAAAATACAGATAATACTGAATGCAGCTTTATTTTTAACAACAGATCCAGCGTTTTCGCCACAAGTCTCTTGTAGCTTCATCAGAGTACAAATAAAACACATGACTTGCCTTAATATAACATAAAAGCAGGAAGTGACATAATATATCATTAATTACATTTCTAATCCATTAACATTTCATAATAACAGATTTTATAAGAATTAAAAAAATGTAAAGATGGCATTTATTTCCCTAAATTAAAAAATGCACCATATAACATCTAATGAATAAAAAGCATTTGTATATAAAAACTTGAAATATACAAAAATGACTAAAAACACTGAAAGGCAAGGGGACGCCTTATCTATAAAAGACCGTAATCAAGGTAATATTGGTTATACAGTGGAACCAAAACAAGATAAAACTATACATATAATAAGGCCGGTTCGTTTACAGCCTCCTAACAACGGAATTCAAGATTCTAACATTGACGCTACCCGCGTTTTACAACCTTTGTCTGGGTCTTTCCCTCCTAGCTCTAACACCGAGGTAACGATACCGGCAGGTCAGCGTCTTGGTGGATTCTTTGGTGATGTCGCACCAACTGATGTTCAATACTCACAACGATCCATAAATGTACATGGGTCTAGGCTGGCTGGTATTTCTTCATCTGCTAATCCATCACGAAACTGTGGTGGATTAGACACAACTATTAATGTAAGTCAGCCACTTGGAAGGGGTAATTTACCACCAGTAAACAACAATTTTGCAGCAGATGGATTACCTCCACTCACAGACTGGATAAAAAATGTCGAGCTGTTTGCCTTTGCTCATAGAATTGAGGTTAATGAAGTTTCCATTGCGGATAAACTCAAAGTTTTAGATACTAAGCTCCTGAAATTAAAAAAGATGCAGCTGGAATCAGCTTATTTTGAACAATGTTTGGCGGAAAACCTTATACCTAAAGGTTTACGCAATAGTTTTTCTCCTTCAGGACTTTTAGTGGATGTAGAATTTTTCTGTGAGTTGCAAGCTCTTTTCCAAGAGCAAGGAGCACAACTTTTACAACTCATTGTAAAACATTACGTTAAACATATCGCCTTGCTTACCAGTGACATTAATGTACTTGATAACGAAATTAAAACTGATTTAGACTTTGTCAGGTACAAGTATGATTATCAGCGAGTTCTGAATAGCATTGATGCTTTAATGTTAAAACTGAAGTCAAACAAAACCAAAAAGTTAGTAAGGGACAGATTAGCTTACTCTAAGAAAGTAGCATATCCTAAATTAGTATTGCCGGTTAGAAGTGATGGTGTTAATGGACATGATGGTGCTAACGTCACTCAATCCGGTGATATATGGGTTAATGAAAATGAGGAGGTAGGAGATGAAGAAGGAGGTAGGAGATGAAGAAGGGGAATGGGAAGTCGTTACTGGTCCTAGATGCAGTAATAGACTAAAAAATAAGGCTAACAATATGAATAAAAGTACACATCCCACTGATTCCTCCTCAAATAATAGTCACATTACTAACAAGAATAACAATAATTTTTTAGGACCACGCAACAAACACAACTGGCGGAACAAGAACAGGAATCGCCAGTGATGGATATGGATGTTAGGGCGTCACCCTTACCTTTATATACACCCCCACCTAATGGCCCTACAATTTTGAAAAACAAAAAGGGCGACTTTAAGATTTACAATTTCTCCGACTTCGTTCCTGATGATGAGTTGATTGAATTACTAGCTTTAGGTAATTCCTTTGTCCCTACTCGAAATAGTAAGTTGTCTGAGGTCATTATAGACCTTAAAAGTTTTGTACGTAAGTTAAACTTACAGTTACTGTTTCAGAGTGAGCAACGGGCAGTTGACCATCCACTCAAAATGTCTAGTGTGTTTAATCCACCACTACACTCTAAATTACAGATTTTTGAAACTGTCTGTGAAGCTGACTTTAGGACCCAACTTTCCATGAGTAACAAATCTAGGAATGAGGGTTCCTATAAGTTCAATACTACTAGGGAACAAACTGAAGCCTTAAATCTCCTCTGTCGTCAGGCTGTCAGAGTTATAAAACCGGATAAAGGTGGGGGTTTGGTCATATTCAGTGAGGAACAATACAAAGACAAAATGTCATTGGTTCTTGAAACTGAAGCTTACTCCTCAGTTTCTATAATTGAGGTCAATGGGACCTACCAAAGAATTAGGGGCCTCTTGAGGGATCTCTACTTGGCGGCTAAAATAGATATTGATACTTATCGATTCATTGACATCTCATTTCCAAAAATTCCAGTGATGTTTGGAGTCCCCAAGATTCACAAAAATCTTGAAGACCCCCCGATGAGGGCCCTAGTCGATGGCAGGTCTTCCATGACTCATCCCTGCTCACGACTCATAGATTCTATCTTATCTAAATATTTGTGGCTTATTCCAGGGCTATGCAAAGACTCCTGGTCTTTTTTACAGCAAATTAATGACATTCCCTTCAATGGTATGGATAATTTCCTTACCATTGATGTGGTAGATTTATACACCTCGATTCCCCATTTGGAAGGTGTTGAGTGGATTGGATTACTTTTGGAGGAACTTGGAGCAACTAAAAATGAGATCCAACTAGTAACAGAATTGTTAGACATAGTCCTGACATCTAACTTTTTTCTGTTTGGTAAGGACTTTTCCTACAAAAACGAGGGTAGCGATGGGCTCGCCTGTGGGGCGTTGCTAACTTCTTTGTGGGTTATTGGGAAAAACATTTCCTAAAGAATAGGATGGATTTGATGAAACATGTCCGTTTCTACACTAGATTCCTTGACGATGTCTTCATCCTTTTTCATGGTGATTCCTCTGAAGCTAATTCATTCGTTTTGGCACTTAATGCTACTACCAATATCCTTAGATTCACTTTTAATTTCTCGTACTCTGAGATAGACTATTTAGATGTCAAGCTTGTTAAGGATATTAATAAAGAAGAATATTTGGCTAGTATATTTAGGAAGCCAACGTACTGCAACTCCTTCCTGCATTTTTCTAGTGCACACCCTTTTAAACAAAAACATTCCATCGTAAAGGGACAACTTGTGCGAGCAGGAAGGATGTGTAGTACTTTAAACGACTTTCATATAGAATGTAACTTCCTTAAAGATATGTTTTTAAGTAGAGGTTACCCTACTTCACTTTTAGAGGAACTTATTGATGAGGTATCTAATAAAAGAATCTCTGGTTTCTATCGACCACTCCTATGTGAAAAAGTGATAACCCAAGGGAGAATAGTGAACTGTGACTTGAATGTCAGTAATGACAACACCAGTCCACAAACTTCAGTACATCTTCCTGATGATGTAAGTAATTTCAGTTTGAATTTTATCACAACTTTCACCTTTGATTCACAGGCTATCTGGGCTATAATACGTAAAAACTGGCACCTTATAGTAAATTACAGTTTCCTAACTAGTAGGTTGGGAGTGGTACCTAGGATAACATACAGAAGAGGAAATAATTTGAAAGAGTTAACACAAAGGAACTTTAATTGTGATGGTTATAGTAGACAAAAGGAATGGCTATTTGTGGATTTTGTAATTGGTGTAAACTGGTAAAAACGGGAAACAGTTTCACTATTAATAATATGAGATACAAAATCTTCCACAAGATGAATTGTGAAACAAAAGCAGTGATTTATATTGCATGTTGTAAATGTTGCAGTGGTTTCTATATAGGGAAGACCGATCGAAGACTTCGTGATCGCATTTATGAGCATGACTATGCTATCAGAAGGGGCAACTGCCAAAATGCTCTAGCAAAACATGTCTCGTCTTTCCCTGGTCACAGCTTTGAATTCATGGCCATAGATCATATTCCTTTCTCAATTAGAGGAGGTCCTTCTTCCCTTTTACTAGAATACTTAGAGTTAGAATGGCAACTGAAACTTGATGCTTTCAGAATGTCAGGATTGAATGATAACTGTAACATCTCAGCTGTTCTTAAGCTGAGAAGTTATCTGAGATAGGTATATTTGTCTTGGATTTTTAGTTTAGCTATTTCTTTTGGGTTGTCCTGCATTATGTCCTGGTTCTAGGAGGTTCTTTTCGAACCGGCCTTATTATATGTATAGTTTTATCTTGTTTTGGTTCCACTGTATAACCAATATTACCTTGATTACGGTCTTTTATAGATAAGGCGTCCCCTTGCCTTTCAGTGTTTTTAGTTATTTTTGTATATTTCAAGTTTTTTATATACAAATGCTTTTTATTCATTAGATGTTATATGGTGCATTTTTTAATTTAGGGAAATAAATGCCATCTTTACATTTTTTTAATTCTTATAAAATCTGTTATTATGAAATGTTAATGGATTAGAAATGTAATTAATGATATATTATGTCACTTCCTGCTTTTATGTTATATTAAGGCAAGTCATGTGTTTTATTTGTACTCTGATGAAGCTACAAGAGGCTTGTGGCGAAAACGCTGGATCTGTTGTTAAAAATAAAGCTGCATTCAGTATTTTCTGTATTTTTTGCTGTTTTACCAAGGTTGCCGTGGTTTCGTGGTTTCATATTTGTTTTTTATTCTGTTGTGGTCTAAGTAGTATAGACCTTTTTGCCTAGACGTCCCATGGATCTACTATCTTTATCAGAAGGAAAATATTTAATATATGGCAAAACTTTAGAAGGTTTGTCAGAAGAGACAAACATTACAGAAAGGGTAGCAGCAGGACAATGGTATAAAAAGTTACAATCAGGCACCTTGTAAAATCTGTCAAGTTTCTTGGGAGTTGGAGGCTGAGAATCAGTGGCAACAGAGGCTGCTGAAAATGTATCTAAAAAAGGGCAACCATGTCTGGAAGAACAGTAGAGAGTTTGAGAGACTCCATCTGGAATAGTTCATAATACCTCTTCTGAATGTCAGAAACCTAAGATCAGACCAATTTGAAATATTCCATCATGTGAGACATATTGTTTCCAAAACAGAGTTCTTCTAAGGGAGAATCAGGACTAATAGAATCCTCTTCTTCAGACCCATAATACAAAAGAGAAGGGATTTAAGAAGACTATGCCAAATACTCTTTCGCAAAATCCAAATCCTCTCTTCAGACTACTCCAGCTCCCTGGGCCTCTTAACAGGAGTGAAGACCAGGGAGGAGCAGGCATAGACACCCCTTGAGGAAGCTTTAAGGCCATTAAGGCATTGGACAATCCCTGTATAAAATTGCGGCATTCATGTTGCGGGATCTTTAGCAGCATGGAAAATATTTTTGGTTTTCTGTTTTTCCACTTGAGGGACGTCTGCCCAAAAAATCTTAGAAGGTTCTGACCTTTTCCAACGCTCAACCAATATAGTAGGAATCTCCACTCTAACTAAGATTTGAGGTATCCCCCTCAGTCCTTCAGAAATAATCAGCCAAGGTTCCTCTCAATGTCTGGATTGGACATCTGTAAAAAGCCTCTGAGGAAGTATGAGAAGTCAGATCCATGCCAGCCTCTGATAGGGTCGCAGGAGAGGAATCTGAAACAATCGTACAATACTCTGGGCTTTCACCAGCCTTGACAGAAATGCCTGGAGGAGGCAGGACAGCAGCCGAATCAGACCTGAGTTTTTGGCCTTTTTCTTGGCAGGTAGATGACCGAGATGGGAAGACTCTGCCATAGCACCTTGTACCAAAATTACAAACGTTGATTCTCTTGGTAAATCAACAAGGAGGAGAGATAACTATGTAGGGTCTTAGGAACAAATTCTTGACAGAACACTAAGTATGGTTTTGAGAAGCACCCAAACAGAAGAGACACTGTTCATGATGGTATTTATGGGGAATTTGACTCCCACACTGACATTTTCCCAACATTTAGGGGCATATTACCAGGATGGCTGACTTCCCAAATGGTACAATTATGCATTTCTTAGCACTGAGTTTAAGAGCATGGCTTCAGCACCATTTGTTAGTTCATGACAGACTTTCTTGAAGAATGCTAGTGTCTGCAGGGGAGTCGATGACAGCACCCAGCTTGCAATCTACAAGCTTAGTCAGCCATAAACCTTCAGCATTTGCTTCCATTTCAGAGAAATTGATGCCAAAAAGGAGTAGGCCCATTGCCGTGCCCTGGAGGACTCTGCTAGTGACTTGCCTCTTGGAGATGGCCTCACCTATTTTGACCTCTTGGTTCCCATCAGAGAGCCAGTTGGCTATCCAGCAGGTGGTAAAAGTGTTTATATCTAAATTAGTGAGCTTGTCTATAATGCCTGAATGGGGTGTTGTATCAAAAGCTGTGGCCAGGTTGAGGTATGCTATGTGCACAGTCTTAACTTCATCCAATACTTCAGTGACCTTCTCAAAAATGCCACCAGATTTAAATAGGCATGACTTTTCTTTAACAAAGCCAAACTATGATGGATCCAGCTTTTGCAGGTTACCTATATTCTCATTTATCATGTCCATGTTGAGTCTTTCCATGGTCTTCCATATGAGGCTGGTCAGACTTATCAGCCTGTACTTACCAAGATTAGTGGTTGAACCTCCTTTGTGCAGGGGAATGACTGTTGCCACCTTCCATTCCTTGGGCATAAAAGCTGACCGTAGGCTCCAGATGAAAAGTGATTCAAGTGGACCACAGAAGTGATGTTTCATACTATTTAGTAAGCAACTCAGCATGTTATCAGGGCCCATCAATGCAGTGCTTTTGACCTTGGAAAGTGCACTGAGGACTTGTTCCCTAGTAATGACTGGGGGAATTGTGGTATGTGGTATTTCCTTTGACCTATCAAGGGTGAGTGGGAGAAATTTGAGTTGAACCTGGCAGCCAAAAGGTTGGCAAATAGCCTCCAGTTCAGTGGGGGTGATGCCATTCACAATAAGTTCTCGGCATTGTTGTGCATTTCTCCTGAGGTTACGGACATAGCTGTAGAAAGCTTTGTGGTTGTCCTTTGTCTGAGAATTTTTTTTCCCTTCAAATTTAGCCTCTGAAGTATTAAGTCTCTTAGCTGACTGTTTAGATTGGTTAGGGAGCTATTAGCATGTTATGGCTTTATTCCTCCTATACTTAGGCCAAGATTTTTTTTCTTTTATTGCATAACCAATTGATACTGTGATCCCACCAGGGTGGCTTCTCTTTTGAGTTTGTCTTTCTCTTAATATGAGTGGGCACAGCTCACTCTATACAGCTATTAACATGGCTATACAGATATTCTGTAAATAGCTCAGCATATGCTATGGTTTTTACTGGGTTTTGGGGTGCTTGGAATTTAGTCAGGGTGTCACTTAATAGGGAGAGGTCAGCCTTGGGATAGTTCCTAAAGGTTTTTGGTTTCACTGAATCCCTGTATTCAATTTTTATTTCAAGCAAAACTGCTTTAAGGTCAGATCTAATGACAGAAGGCATTAAGTTAGGTGAGGAACATTGCCACCCCAATGTTTATAGAGTACAAAGGTCAAGGATGTGTGTAACCCTAGTAGGAGAATGGACCAACTGATGGAACAACTGTTCCAGGATATTGGTGTTAAAGTTTAGGAATCACTGGGCTCGAGCATTAGAAGTGGTGAAGGATTCCCAGTCTGTAGAGTGGTAGTTGAGATCCCCAGGAATAACATATTGGGTTAAACAGTGATGGACTCTAGTGCACTGAGATAGCTAGTATGGGTTTCATGGAACATAGAAGGGGACCTATAGGTTGCAAGCATATGGTTTGAAACCCTGTTTATGGTGAGTTGCACATATGCGGGTTCCAGTGGGTCATATACTAACTAGTCTGGATGTGAGGTTGGTATTAATCTAGACTGAGACTCCACTTTTAATTCCCTCCTGTGCAGCTGGTCTAAAGGTGTGAAAGGCATTGCTTACACTGCTGGGATACTCTCTGCACCTTTAAACCATGTCGCCATTACTGCACAGATGTCTACACTCTCTAGGGAGAGGAAGGCTTGCAGGGAGTGAGTTTCTTGTTAAGACTTCTAGCACTGAGCAGTATCATCCTCAGATATTCCTTATGAGTTCAGTTGAGTTGGGGGATTTACAAGTTTGGCATGGTCTAAAAAAGGTGATACAGGGGGTGGAAAAGGTTTTTGCAATATCTGAAAGCCTAGACAGTATAAGTGCAGACCATCCCTGGTAAAGCAGCGTGGTCTGTCAACCATGTCCTCCCAGGCTGTCAAATATTGTACCCCCCTGGATTAACACCAGAAGCTAAGCCAATTGTTAAATTTCAACTAACACCAGAAGCTAAGCCAGTTGTTAAATTCAATCATTTGTATTGGTAATGTGGCATCATCCTTGGTGAAGGTAGTATGCTGCTCAGTGCTAGGTGCATACCAGCCTGAGACACAATCAGCAAGCTTGATCATGTCTTGCTTCATATAGTCAAGGGAGGTACACCTCAGGTAATTAATACCCACATGGACTATGACAGAGTCATACTGATATATGTGGTTCAATGATCTGAGTGCCTGTGTGACTTGCTGTATCCTAGATAACCTTGACTCTCTCCTTACTCAGTCTGGTGAAGGGGGCATTGGTGTGCCTCACTATAGAATCAAAAATTACCCAAATATTTGGCTGTGCACTGGTTTTACTTGAAAGCTAGTAGTAGTGGCAGTCAATATGGTACTACTATATATAGCTGTGGGTGATGTTTTAATGTAGTGTTTATGTGATGGCTAAGGATCATTTTTTGATTGTGCTATGTAGGAGGACTTGGAGTTTTAGGAAGGTTAGCTGTAAGTTCCTCAGCAAAGGCAGCTTTATGTGTAGGAGCTTTACCCTGTGCATCAGGCTTGGTGCAAGTGTCACTGACAACCTCTATAGGACAAGCTTTGGTTGTAAAACAGAGTTTTGCTCCCAACATTAAAGTGTATTTACACCTCTTACATACTTTTATCTGTTTTATTAAGAATAAGTGGGTTGTCAGTGTACATGAATAGCCATCTCAACCAGACTGGTTACAGAAAGAGTTTGGAAGTGCATACCCATGGCTACTGATCTACTAGGGAGGAGTGAGGGAAATTTAAATATTGAATAGGTCAGCAAGACAAGGAACTTGATGAGCAATACTCAGGTATGTGCAGACTAGTTTTTTGGTCAAGAGAATGGTACACTGACTGTTCTTCCTAACAATGAACAAATTTTAAACCTGTGTTGTCTATCAAATGTAAGGGAAAATGTGATTGAGGATGTTGGGATTTTAGATCCAGAGACCATTACATCTAACAATGACAATATTGTAGTTAGTCAACCAGGTTGTGAATTTTTTATCTACAATTATACAGACATAAAAATTGAGAACAGACATTTTTCTCTATTCAAAAAGGGATTTACTTTTGTACCAACTAGGAGGTTGGATATGGCAGAACTATTCTTAGACATAAAACTATTCACTAGGAAATTAAATTTAGAATATTTGGCAAAACAGAATGTTAATGTTAATTTCAACACCATTAATAACACCAAGGGTCATGTGAATGCTTTAACTAGAAGAAGTACATACAACCCTGTCTTACAGTGTGATATTAACAATTTTGAAAATGTTGTTATTAATGAGTTGAAAACGCTGGTACGTCACAATAGACATTACAATGTTAAATTTGTCAGTAGAAGAACGCTTGACGTTGGAAGAATTTAGGGTTTCACACCCTGACATCAGGATTATGAAGCCTGACAAAGGGGGTGGTGTGGTTCTAATGAACAACTGGATGTACACTGCCAAAATGATGGACATTTTAAATGGGTATGGTAGGTACACTATTTCTTCCAGAAATGAGTTAAACATAGCCTATCAAAAGATAGACATGGTGACAGAAGACAATTTAACACAAGGTCTGATTGATGAAAAATTATACAGATTTTTCAAGGTGGAAAAACCTTTTTTATCAACAATGTTTGGTATTCCAAAAACACATAAAGGGTTAGAAAATGAGGCAATGAGACCCATTGTAACATCTGAAGGTTCAAAAACACAACCATTGGCAATATACATAGATTCAAAATTGAAACCTTTTTATAAATTATACACACATATTCTTATTGACTCTTGGGACTTATTAAAGAAACTAAATCAATTGTCCTTTCAACCCCATTATGCATTCCTTACTATAGATGTTAAGGACCTTTTTTCTGTTATTCCGCACAGCACAGGACTAGATTGTTTGAGTACATGTTAATTGAATTCAAGTTTTTGTCCAATAATGAATTTAGACTAATTCTTGAGAATATTGAATTGGTTTTAAAAAATAATTTCATTTACTTTCAGGATGAAATTTATCAACAGGTTGATGGTGTTGCAATGGGGGCAGCCTGTGCCCCCATCTTTGCCAATATTGTCATGCTTTTCTAGGAATTACATTATGTCTTCAAGTCACCTTTTATGACTAACATTATCCAATATTACCGCTTTTTAGATGACATTTTAATTGTATGGGGAGGCACACAGGAACAGGCCTTACAGTATTTTAATGAATCCACTACGTTTCTTCGTTTTACACATGAATTCAATAAGGACGAAATACACTTTCTAGACCTAACCATTAAGAAGGATTACAACAACAGTACATTTATATCCAGTATTTGTAGGAAGGCTTGCTTTTCGAATGCCTACATTCATTATAATAGTAATCATCCTCCATTACAGAAGAGGAATATAAGGGTGGCACGGATGACAAGACATGAGGAATTAATTAAGGCATTAGATTATGTACAAAAATTATTCCAGGAAAGAGGTTATCCCAATTCCATTACTTCTCCTTTAAAGGAAGAAATATTACAGGGATGGGGGACAAAATACATTCCCTTATTAAATATGGAGAGAATAAGTGAGTACACTATTATGGGAAACAACCTGGATGACGTTGATTGTGTAACACCCAACACATCTGTAGAAACTCCTTTTTTGGTTATGACATACAGTGCAAACACTAATTTAGTAAAAAAGGTCATTAATAGGACCTGGAATATGTTTAAGAGCATGCCTAACAGTGCAGGCATATTTGACAGATGTTTACGTTATAGTTTCAGAAAAGGGGCAAATTTAAAAACTATTTTTGAGAGAAAGTGGCAAGGGGAAGACAACAACAAAAGAAAGGGTACATTCCGCTGTGGTAAGTGCCATCAATGCACATTTATGGCTAACACAGATGAAATGAAACTACCCACCATTAATTTTGTATTAAAAGGAAAAGGTTACTGTACATGTTATACTAGTGGAGTAGTTTATTTAGCGTATTGTACTCTTTGTTGGGCACATTATGTAGGGAAAACTGAAAGGCATCTGCGCCAAAGGGTATATGAACATACATATGACATTACCAGGAAGAAGGAAACTAATGCCCTTTATAGGCATACCTTAAGTTGTGAACAGGCTACCTATAAATTCTGAGTTTTGGAAAAGGTGCCAAAAAACAGTAGAGGCGGTGATTGGGAGAACCAGCTCAGTTACAGGGAGCTTATTTGGCAACTGAGACTTGATTCCAATACTCCCCCTGGGTTGAATGACCACATGTCCCTTTTACCAGTTTTAAAACTGAGAGCCAACAAAATTAAAAGGAAAATACAAGATAAGGGCTAGAACTAGAGGAATATTTTAACCTATGATGAAAATATTTTAACTAATGATGAAATTATATACATATTACAACATATTATATTATATTTATATACATTTATACATCAGGCATATTTATATATATATATTTTATTTAATATTTTCTACATATTTTATATATTGTATATTACATATGTACATTGATTTTATATATATGATTGGTTAAACCAGATATTAGATAGGTATGTGATTTTATGAATTTATGATACTTTGTGATTTTGCACATAAATACAGTATAAGGTGTACAGTTTAGTGTATTGAATGTAAGTTAATATGTGAACAACACGTTTTTTAAGCCAACAACAACTACACCACCATGTTACTTTAAATTTCAAAGTTGTTGTAAAATTGAAAGACTGATTAATTGGATCAGATAAATCAATTTAATGGATAATATATATAGGTGTGGTATACGATGTACTGCCTTGTTCTGAAGAAGTTTCCGTTTACTGTGGAAATGAAAGCGCTTAACCTATGTTAACTTTTGTTGTGTATTAAACCATCGTGGACTATTACCTTGGACTGAAGAGTCTGATTTTGCTGATTTTGGTGACGTTTTGTGGGGCAGCCTTTATTGAGTTCTGTTACGGGATTGCACATTCAATAACAGACAATAAAAAAACCAATAATTCCCAGCTTAGAAAAGCATAGGCTATCCTCTCTTGCCCCAACAGTGTAGACTACAAACATTCATAATGTAAAATAACTGGTTTGGAACCAAGCTGCTTAAACTAGAACAAAGACACTTTTAGAATAGCAAACACAATAAACTTTCAACCAGCAATTCCATCTCAGAAGGATGTAAGCTACCTATACTGCCACATGAGTGTAGACTACAAACCTTCCTTATGTAAGATAACTAGTGTGGAGCCAAAGTGCTTAAATCAGAACTAAGAGGTTTAGAGTAGCAGTTACAATGTAACCAGGCTACTAAACAAGCAGAAATAAATGCGGCATATTAAATGCAACTGAACACTTTAAACACACATACAGTAAAATCAGCTATTTCTCAGCTCCTCCCACTAATTATTTGGATGATATTCACTGTCTGCAATAGAAGTCTTTACTAACTGACCCTAGCCAAGACCTGTTAAAACTCCAAAAAGCAAAGAACTTAAATCAAAATGCAATATATGAAAAATATATCAAAATAAAAGTAACCAAACCTTAAATGAATAACTCCAATCCAAATTCAAATGCAGACAGAGATCAACAATAGTCACATACAGGACAGCAAGTCAAACAAGCACAGTCAGGATATAATCATTATAGTCAACGAATGCTGCAGCAATGATCAATATGATGCATATGAAAATCACAGATGACAGCTAAGTGAATTTTGAGAAAAGTAGCTGGTGTCAAAATCAAACATTTCATAAAGGTTGTTCAGTATGGAAGAGTTATGGGATACAAAGTGATACATATATTTGGAGGATGCCCAAATGAAAAAAGTCAATTTATCTTTGAAATGTCTTCTGCATAAGATGATACTGATAAGAGGAAATGACTACAATCACTCTGTCTGAAAAAGCTGGATTAGTACAGTCAGTCTCAGTGGGGTTTCCCAAAAAGGTGAAGCAGCAGTGTCTTGATTGGACATAAGCAAGATGGGTTTTCAAGAAAGAAAGGTTGGAGTAGGGGAACCACTTCTGAGTACCAGGAAGGAGTGATGATGATGGGTTTGGTCTTCAGCAGTCCACCTTTCTGAATAAGGCTCCTTGTCAGAGGAGATGGGGTGAAGAGCATAGAGGTGGCCATTTGTGAATGACAGCAGGAGGGAGGCCTGTAAATTTTCAGTAACTGACTAGTAACTGCACTGTCTGGGTGCCAGAAAAAAAGACATTCAGACAATCTGAAAGAAAATCAATCACAAAAGTTGAAGAAAAAACAATGACTGGGAAAAATTCTGCAACTGTTTAGCAAAAAGCAATGCAAGCTCCAGTTTTGGTGCAAGACAAAACGTCCTGCAATCTACACGAAAAAATAAGTCAAATGTACTCAGAGCTCATTAAAATAAATGAAACACTGATGGAGTATACCAACTCAAATAACAAAAGGCTGGAAAAAAGGGAAGAAGCTTTAAAAAGATATTCAGATGAGGTGATAAAACTGCAAAAATCAGAGGTCAAAAATGAAGAAAAGGCTGGCTGAATACGAGACTGGTCAAGAAGAGATGTTTAAAAAAATAATAGAATGAGACGTCAGAGCACAAAAGGAAAACCTGAGATTTTCTACTGTACCAGAGAAGATGGAGGGAACAGTCTGTATTAATTTTATGAAAGCACAAATAGTGGATACAAAAAGTGTACACACCCCTGTTAAAATGCCAGGTTTTTGTGATATAAAAATGAGACCACAATAAATCATTTAAAAATACAATGCAATTGAAAAACAAATATGTTAAAGGAAAAATATAAAAAATAAAAAACATACAATAAGCTAGTTGCATAAGTCTGCATACCCTTAAACTAACAAAGTTCAACAAAAAGTATACTGTAAAACATAAGGAGATTTTACTTCTTGTTCTTCTGGTAATAAAGACCACAGCCAGTGAAACCTTTTGTTTCAACGGAAATGCTTGAGTGCAAGAAAAAAGCAAAAGAGTTGACTAGAAAAACCAAGAGTGCATTGGAAATGAAGCAGAAACTGGATCTGAAATGGAGATAAACAGGAATAAAACCAGCAACTTTGAAATTGAAAATAAATGTGGGATTACAAAGCATATTTGTGAAACATGACAGAACAAGAGAACCTGGAAATATTGGACTTCTTTGACTTTATTAAACTTGTAGGGGACTCTACAGCATATGCCCTACTTCAAGTCATTAATGTTTGGAAGAACACTTTGGAAAGGGTGGAGTAGAGAGACAGTTAACTGTAGGTAAAGCAGAATTTGGTTCTTAACAGTAGTATTTTTATAATGCATTACCTAAACTGCATTCTATAAAGTAAAGTTTTCTCAAGTATTTTCAAGTGTAATTGGGATACTAAAGTAAACAAGTGCCCCTGTTTTTTCTTTTCCCTTTTTCCTTTTTCAGCTTTAAGAAGTGTAGGCATTGCAACGTAAAAAAAGAAGAAAAGCCTGGTTAAAAGAACCATTTTTTTTTCTTTTCCCTTTTTCAGCTTTAAGAAGTGTAGGCATTGCAACGTAAAAAAAAAGAAGAAAAGCCTGGTTAAAAGAACATGATACAAGAAAGAATAGATGTGCATTTTCTCATTCTTGCATAGGGGAATGGCTGGATTAAGGCTCTTGGCTTGAACTAGTAACACGTTTTGAGAGAAAGCAAATAAATAAAGAACACTGAATATAATAAAGCCTTCCTCTAGCAAATAAATGCTTGTAGAAGCAACTCTGCATCTGGTTCTCATGTCTCCATGGGCTAGGAGATGATGTTTTCTGAAAGCATTCAAGTGTGTTCCCATTCTGGGTGAGCAATAAAGATAAGACAAAACCAGACAGCACTTGGTATGGACAACCTTCCTTTTAGGTTAACTCAAGTCTATGAGTGTGGCTGCCAGTTTGTGACAATTGTTCCCATTAGGAGTTTAAAACTTCAATACTTGAAGAGGTAGATTTTTTGTGTTAGTATTAAGCTGATAGGTTTTAGGGGTACATTGGGGTGTATTTGTTTTTTGAGGGCTTTCAATAAAACAAAAAAGTTTTGTAAGATGTAACATACTCTCAAATGGGTATGACAAGAAACAATTGTATAAAAGATCAACTTGCCAAACATTAGTGCATGCATGTAACACAAAAGCTGGTACTAGATACTTAACAAAAAGCCCTTACAAATACAAAGTGGGAATAATAACTTTTCAACATAATGGCCCTTTCAGTACTATCTTTAAATGCTAATGGTCTCACAGATATATACAAAAAATAAAGTACTGGACTAAATTAAAATATGTAGAGTGCAAATAGCTTTGGAAAGAACTGCATATGTGAATTTGATAAAGAAAGGTATTCAGGAAGGTTAGACAAAGGAAAGGACAAGTACTTATATTAATTGCATGAGGAGCTCCAATAGTGATAAGAAAGAAAAAAAGATAATAATGGTAAATTTGTAGTAGTAAAGGGCTACTGGCAAGGCAGGAGGATTACACTGGCATGTATTTATATTCCACCTAAAACTGCTATAATGGAGTTTAAGAAAATTCCCGGAGAAATAATCAACTTTCAGCAAAGAAAACTGCTCATAGGTTAGGACTGGAATTTGATTTGTAACCATGAAGATGTGTCTGGTGGAACCAGAAGAGAAGATATAACAAAGAAGGGTAGATTTTTGAAGAAATTTATGAAAATATTTGTCATGGAAGATGTGAATTTAGTAGTAGGATTTCGGAGTGAATTTACTTATTCCCAAAGATACAAAAACTGGGCTAGTCTAGACAGAACTTACATTTCACAAGAACATGTGCATTTAAATGAAAGTTTTGATACACATCCAATAACTTCAGATCACATGCCAGTAACTAAAGTAAAAATGCAGAGTAATGAAATAAAAATGAGACTTTCCCAATCTATCTGTTGAAAAGAGAGGAATTTAAGGAATGGGTAGTGGAAATTATTTAGGAGTTATTAGAGAAGACAGAATTTTTTTTCTGAAACATATAGCTAGGGAGTGGGATAAAATTACAATGGAGTTTAAAAATAGGGTACAGATAACAGAATGAGAGAGATGGTTAAGAAGAAATGATAATTCTTTAGGGGGACTGAAAAATGCGAAAGTACTGCAGAATAGGGGGAATCTCAAAGAACAATAGAAGGAGCAACTGCAGAATGTTAAACAGAAAATAAGGGATTACCTAAATGATATGCATGAATTTAGAAAGATTGCTGTTAAGCAACTGTTTTGAAAGCAACTCTAGAGAGCAAAAACCTTTAACACTGACTCAGGCAACACAACAAAAAGTAGAAAGGATTATCACCAAGCTTGGGGAGCCTGTAACAAGGAAGATACCAAAAGATCCTGTAGAGGTACTGAAAATATTTCGGAAATTTTATGAAAGTCTGCATAAATCAGAGAAATATGGAAATCAAGAAAAAGTACAAATGAAAGGCTTACAGATGAACTAAATATGCCAAGGCTAGAGGTAGATGAGGCTCAATTACTAACAGAATAGAAGAAGAAGAGATAAAAATGGTGACGTATAACCCTCTACATTAAGTCCCCAGTAATAGACGGTATTCCTGTGGAAGTTTGAAAGCTAGGAGGGAAAAACTGATAATGATCTAGAAGGTTCTAACAGTATTTTAAAAGGAGGAAAAGCACCAACATACTGGAAGAAAGTGGTGGTGACTGTAATACCTAGAGAGGCTAAAGACCCACCAGATCCAGCTTCATACAGGCCCATTTCAATCCTAAACCACAATTATAAAGTGTTCATATCTATAACGGCTAAAAGAAGGTCAAAGGTGATGCCAAAATAGATAGAAATGGCTCAATGTGGTTTGTGGCAGGGAGGCAAACATTCAACAACAATAACAGAACATTGATGATCCAGAGGGAAGCAGAATAAGAAAATACTGCTGTTGTTGGTCCGTCTTAATGCAGAGAAAACATTTGACAGAGTAAGCTGGGAGTTTATGAGCAGTGCAATGGAACAATTTGCATTCCCTGATAAAGTTATAAGGTTGATTAGGAGGCTATATGAAGGACTGGAGGTAAAAATTAAAGTGGGCAAGTACTTCTTTGATAAATTCTGTTCAAGCAGAGGAACCAGGCAGGGGTGTCCTCCTCCTCCTTTGTTATATGCATGATATTTAGAACCACTGGCAAACAAAATAAGGTATTCAGAAATTCAAGGATTTAATCAATATGATCAAGAAAAGCTGGCTCTATTTGCAATTATTATTTTATACCTGATAAAACCAGAAAAAAAAACATTTCGGTGTTATGGGACATTTTCGGGCAGTTTCAAATCATTTGGGGACAAATAATTAATGTAGCTAAAACAAATGCAACAGCTGAAAATTAAGCACCCAGACTGGTTCAGCAATATTCATATTTATGGGGACATGATAAAATGAAGTACTTAGGAGTGTGGATTAAAAAGAATTCTGGTGTGGCAGCTAAAGATATGTGGGAAAAGACTAAACAAATGATAAAAAAATGAGAAACTGGAAGGTCTGTTTTATATATATATATATATATATATATATATATATATATATATATATATATACAAGATACAAGCAGTTAAAATGTTTTTAGTCCCTTTAGTTTTATGCATAGGTCAGGCATAATTTTATCAACCAGAGGAGAATTTGTGGATAGGAATTAATAAAGAGTTGAAAGATTTTATCTGGGAGCGGAAGACAGTAACAGCCAAGTGGAATAAGCAGATTCTTTCAATACAACAAAGAGGTTTGGGATTACTCAATTTCAAGGGGTATTTCAGAGCTACACAGTTACGTCTCCTATGCATAGCACAAGCAGAAAAAAAGAAGTTATGTACTCACCATAACATTCCCTATGAGTAGTTAGACTTCATTTGTCAGCAACCTGTGGGTTTCGGATCCGAGCCGGCAGCTTTCCAAGCTAAGATCTGAGCTCCAAGCTCCTCCCCTTACCCATACTACACTGCAACCTCCTTCCAGTCCTCAGATCGAGTTTGCCACCCACAGCATGACACGCATCAACTCAAGAGACATAACCTGACCTGAATACATAAACTAGGCTCACCAGACCCAGAAACTCTGAGCCCAAAAATAGATGTAAACCACCAAGGTCAGGAAGGAGGAGGGAGGGAAGGTCGCTGACAAATGAAATCTAACTACTCAGATGGAACGTTATGGTGAGTAAATAACTTTTTTAACTCAAGTAGTTAACTTCATTTGGTCATCAACCTGTTGGACAGAGTCCCCAGCTACCAAAAGTCTTGGGAGACCCTTAAGGAAGGATATTCCGGAACACTGCAGAACCAAAAGAAGCCCTTCTTCTAGACACCATGTCCAGCTTATAATGAGTAAAAGTGTGAGACGAAGCCCAGGTAGCCGCTGAACAAATGTCATCCAGGGAAACTCTGTACCAAAATGCAGCCATAGAATGAGTAGAATGAGCATGAATCCTGGCTGGTTCTGGTAATCCAAGTTCCTTGTATGCCTGCAAAATACAAAGTGAGATCCATCTAGCAAGAGTCACCTTTGAAACTGGTTTCCCCAAAAAGGGTTTGGCAAAGAAAACAAAAAGCTGATCAGACTTACAAAAGGGCTTAGACCTATGTAAATAAAACCGTAACGGTCTGTGAACATCCAGCAAAAGAAGTTTGTATTCCCCTTTATTTTGAAAGTTAGGGAAGAATACTGGGAGATTAATAGACTGATTAATGTTTGACTCCGAAGCGACTTTAGGAATGAAAGAAGGGTTAGTCCTGAGAGACACCTGATCCTTATGAAAAACTAAGCATGGGGGGTTTCATACATAAGGCTTGAAGCTCCAACACTCTCCTGGCAGTGGTGACAGCCACCAGGAAAGCTGTCTTCTATGACAAGAATTTCAAATCAACTGATGCTGCGGGTTCGAATGGAGGTGCAACTAAGGCCTGAAGAACCATGGTCAAATCCCACAGAGGAGAATGATGCTTAACAGGAGGTCTCAGTAAAAAGGTATCTTTGATAAAGGTCTTACAAATTCTGGCAGCAGCTAGAGAACCTGAATTTTCTCCTACATGAAAATGGGATACAGCCACCAGCTGGACTTTCACCGTGGAAGAGATGGCCCCCTGCTGGAAAATTTGAGACAAAAATTCTAATACCACTGTAACAGGAGTGGTGAAGGGATCCAAATTTCTCTGAGAAGCCCAAATGGAAAAACGCTTCCATTTACAATGGTACACCTTCCTGGTAGAGGACTTCTGTGCCGCCACCAGAATGGACTTAACGGGGGAAGAGAGACCGGGAGTCTTAGCAATTAATGGAACTGGAGCAACCAAGCAGTAAGCTTGAGGCTGTCCAGATTCGGGGGCCGAATTCCCGAGGGATGACGAATGAGATCTGGAATGGGATCCAATATCCAGGGCGGAGCTACTAGATAAGACCGTAGGCAGACAAATCAAATCTGACGAGCCCAGAATGGGGCTATGAGGATAACCCTGCTCCCCAACCACCAAGCTTTCTGTAAGAATTTTGTCATGAGAGGAAGCGGGGGATACACATAAAGAAGACCAGGTGGCCAAGCATGGACAAGAGCATCTCTGCACCCCCCCCCCCCCCCCCGCGTGGGGGAATCAGAGCAAAAAACTTGCTGCACTTTGCGTTGGATGGCAATGCAAAGAGACTGCAGCAAGGCTGACTCCACTTAAGGAAGATCTGTTCCACTATATAAGGGTTGAGAGACCACTCGTAGGGCAAAAGGATAGTCCTGCTCAGTCTGTCCACTAAAATTTTGGAATGACCCAGGATGTGCATTGCTATCAAAAAACAGTTGGTGGAGATAGCCCATTCCCACACTCTCATGGCCTCTCGACAAAGTGGGGAGGACCTGGTTCCCCCATGTTTGTTGATATACCAGACCTCTGACTGAATCGCAATAGTTCCCAGAGAAAGAGAAGCATGAAGGGCCTGCAAAGCTAAAAGGACTGCCCTCATCTCCAGAACAATGATATGCAGAATGGTCTTATTTGGGGTCCACGTGCCTTGGACAGTCCTGCCCAAGCAATGCACCTGCACCCTAGATGGGAGGCATCTGTGGTCACCATGGCTTGGGGTGGAGGCGTAACAAAGGGGCGTCCTTCTCGCAGATCCTGGGATTGAAGCCACCACATGAGAGAAGCTTTGCACACCTTGCTTAGAGGAATCAGGAAGTCTAGGGACTGGTATAACAGAGACCACTGAACTTGTAATGTCCACTGTAACACACTCATATGCAGACGTGCACAAGGAACCAGATTTATGGCTGCTGCCATGGACCCTAAGGCTCTCAGGACTAACTCTGCTGGGGGTGAAGAAGTCTGAAGAAGTGCCAAGACATGAAAGGTCAGGTTCCGAAGTCTGTCTGGAGTCAAAAATATCCTGGCTTGAAGAAAATCTATTCTCGTCCCTATGAAGTCCAGAATCTGAATAGGCTGAAGAGAGGACTTTGTAAGGTTTATTGTAATACCCAGCAGATTTGATAACTGAAGGAAGGAATTTCTGGCTTGCATAAGTTGATGCCTGAAGGGGGCGGTGAGGAGCCAATCTTCCAGGTACGGGAAGACCTGAATGCCCTGAAGCCTCAGGTGGGCAGCTACAACTACCATGGCCTTGGTAAACACCCTGGGGGCTGTGGTGAGACCAAAGGGTAGGCCCCTGAACTGGTAATGACTGGATCCTAGCCAAAAGTGGAGAAACCTTCTGGGTTGTCTGACCATCAGGATATGGTTGTACGCATCCTTGAGGTCTATTGAGCACATTCAGTCTTCTTTCTGCAAGAACGGCAGGATGGATTGTAATGTGACCATCTGGAACTTCTCCTTGGTAATGGACAGGTTCATCGTCATCGTGGATAGGTCGAGAATCGGCGTCAAGTTCCCCGTCTTTTTTGGCACTAAAAAGAACCTGGAATTGATGCTTGATCCAGACTGGTCTGGGGGGAGGACCAGCTGGATTGCTCTTTTTCATAGCAGCTTTTCAATTTCCAAAGCTGCCTCCTTCCCTTTCAGTGGGTGGGACGTCCAGGAGGTGCCTTGGGGTTAAGGGACTGTTCATTAAGGGAATGGAATAACCTCAGGATATTATTCGAAGCACCCAGCAGTCTGATGTTATGGACACCCATTGAGCTAGGTGCTTTGAAAAACACTCCCGGCTGTCTCCAGAGTGGAGCAGTCGGGCAACCCCTCAGGGCTGCTGCGCCGGTCGATCTGAAAAAGGTTCCTGTGACCCAAAATTCTTCGATCCCCCTCTGCCTCTGGGCCGACGTCCACCTTGTCCCTCTCTGCCTCTAGGGGAAAAGGAGTTAGGAGCGTCCAGGGAATGCTGAGACTTCCGGAACCACAACTTCTTCTGCCCACACTATTTCCTGGAAAAAGACCTTTGAGGGTTGGAGAAGTGGATCCTGATGGCCGACAGCATCTTCCCGTCCTTCTCGCTCTGGACTAGTGTGTCTCGGACAGTCTTCCCGAACAGGGTCGAACCGTCAAAACGGGCATTCGTGAAGGACACATTGAAAGGTTCCAAAAAATCACAAATCTGGAGCCAGGCGTGATGCCTCATGGCAGTACTGGACCCGGCCACCGTAGCGGCTCCCTCGGTGGGATGAGAGAGTAAACGTATGGACGTATTAAAAACCGACTTAAGAGTGGCCATACGAGTAGAGAATGAACATTTATCCTCATCAGAAATGGACTTCGGGGGAGACTCCTCGTACTCTTTCACGAGGTCGCACTGAAGCCTAATCATGTGGGCCATATAGTTCAGCACCCTTATGGCAAAGGTAGCTGAAGCATACATCCACTTTCTAAGATGATCCATCGCCCTAGACTCCTTGTCCGGAGGATGGACCGAGGAACTTTACTGGGCTAGTTCCTTTTTGGTGGCCGCCGCCACCACCATGGCTTCAACTGGGGAACCCTTACTCCATGCAGGCTTGTCAGTAGGAGGGCTCAACACTATCTGGTCATTTTGGTATTGGCTCTACAGTGTCCAGTTCCTTCCAACCTCTGGTGGTAATGAGGTCCACCAGAGGATCAGCTGGGGATACCAAAGAAGTAGATGGTCCTGTGAACGCCTCCAGAAATACTGACTCATCCGAGGAAGGCTTTTGGGTGGACCAGCCTCCCCTCTCGTGAAGAATTTCCATTATGTCTCCAAAGGAGATGTCTTCGGGAGGCAATCTGGGGGAGCCTTCCCCTTCCTCCAAGTCGGTTATCCTCAGTGAGGGACTCGGGGGGGGGGGGGTCCATGTGCCTCCTTCTTGCACTGCCATTTGTGAGGGACCTACTCGGGGGGGCTCTATAAGGAGGGCTCACAGTTTTGTATTCCTCAAGGGGAACCATCTGAGGTGTATCAGACACAGGCTGTCCCTGGGAGGACTGGATGACAGAAGACGTACTCAACTGCGAGGGAGCAGGGGTGGACTTGGAGGAAAGAGTGAGGGGTCTCAATCCTCCTGAGAGAACCCTCTCCACAATGTGGAAGGCCGAAGGAGAACCGGCTTCCCTGAAACTGGTGGAACAAGTAGCCATGCCCCTCGGATCCAACGAGAGGATCGGAGCCAAGCCCGGAACAGCTGGACCCAGAGGGATAGTATGTCCCGACCACACACATCATCTTGGATCCGATGCCTAGATCTCAGCTCTGAGAGCTCTGATCTGACATAGGATCCAACATACTCAAGGGCATGGCCAGCATTGAGGTTGGAGGAACCATCGGTGCCGATCCCCTGACTCTGGGGCTTCTCGGATCCAAGGACTCTGAAACCCGAGGATGGACTGGAGAAGGAGCTATCGGGGCGAACATCGGTGCCAAACTCCCTGCTCTGGCGGGAGGGGGAGCCAGCAACACTCCCATCTGCAATTGAGTCTGCAAAAACCTTCTCATCATCTGGTCCATGTCGGCTACAGAGAGGCTTCTCGTGGCTCTGGAGGATGCCACCGACACCGGCCGGGAGGGCTGATGCGAGGACGACCTTGAAGCGGGCCGAGCCTCCTCCTCCGGCTCCATGGAGAATCTTGCAGAATGGAGCAGAGGGGAAGACGGCCTAAGAACTTTTTCTGGCGCAGAGACCACTTTGGCGGGGGGAGCGACAGATCTGAGTCTGCTGGTCTCTTGCAGCCCCCTCTCCTTGTCTCTCTTTTTCTCTTTCTTTGGTGCTTCTTCTTCCTGGCCTCCCTATTACCCTGTTTTAAAGTGGGAGTGGGAGTCCCGGACAGGGAGTGAGGACCAGAAGCTTGTACAGCCACAGCTGTAGCTGAAGCCGCCAATTCCGCTGGAAGAAGACCAGCCAGAATCAACTTGGCCCTATGATCCCGCACAGTCTGAGGGTTAAAGGCTGCACAAATCTTGCAGCCCAAAGTAAGGTGGGGAACCCCTAAACACATGATGCACAGAGTGTGACCATCGGCAACAGATTATGGCCACACACTGAGCATTTAGGAAAAGTCTGCTTCTGGGAGTCCAACATAGCCACCCTACAACTAGCAAAGGCTAACTAGTAACGTATATAACAAGCACGCACACACACCAAGGCCGGGAAGGGGGAGGCCTACACCAAGATAAATTTACAACTCAAAACTTTTTTTTTTTTTTTGGCGGTAAACCCAAGGGAGGAACAAACGGAAAAAACTAAACCACTCTCTCACACACACACACACACACACACACACACACACACACACACACACACACAGATACACTGAAAAAGCACACAGTTAAAGCTAGATCCCACTCTACCTGCCTGGAGCTCAGAGATCATGTCTTGGCGAAGCCGCAGGAAACGAGATCCAAGGGTTGGAAGGAGGTTGCAGTATAGTATGGGTAAGGAGAGGAGCTTGGAGCTCGGATCTTAGCATGGAAAGCTGCCGGCTCGGATCTGTATCGGATCGGAAACCCACAGTTGATGACCAAATGAAGTTAAGTACTTCAGATCTATAATTCAAAGTGGATAGGGAAGATGATGATGAAATGGGAGGAAGCTCAAGAGACAAGGAGAGACTGGGATTTTGCATGTAAATCCTTAAGGAGAATAACAATAACCATACAGAATATTATATTCATAAAGTATTCCAAGAACTAAGCAAAACAGGAATGGAGAAATCAGATTCTGCTGACAGGGATGACTTCAATTAGGGATACTGACAACAGGCATGAGGGGGCTGGAATTTATTGAAGAAAACCGATAAAAGAACTAAGATATTCAGAGCAAATAATTAAACAGGGAAAGGTAATAGTATGGGAAGAGGTCATGAATTCATTTGGACTGCAGGATAGAGACTGTCTTCCCTATCAAGGGCTGATATCAGAGTATAGGTAAACAGAAACAAATTGGGGGATCCTAAGTGAAAGACCAGCACTGGTAGAGTTTTTAGTTGAACCTAGAACAGAAGCTGCTGTTAAAAAGGAATAATTAGTACAGCATACAAAATAATGAATAACTATAAGAATCAATTAGGGGAGGATTGGAAAGAGTGTTTGGATAAGTAATTAAAGTAACAGCAGCGGGATATATGTATGTCTCCCAAATATGCAACAAAGTCTAGAAGATGTAGGACCCTTGCTTGGAAGTATTTACATAGGTATTTTTTCACCAAATAGACTCCAAAGAATTGTTCCACAGGTAGGCAACATATGTTGGAAGTGTGATAGAGAAGAAAGTGGTAACTGGGAACATATTTTCTGGGAGTGTAATGAGTTGGCAGACTTGAAAGATTCTCTGCAGACAACTCTGTCAGAGACACTGGGTGAGCAAATTGGTGTAACTAAGGAAATGTTTTGAGCTATGATACAGAATCAGAATTGCCTATATATAGTAAGGCATTGCTGATTCTAATTATGGTGGCTGCTAAAAAAGCAATTACTAGAAAATGGAAATCCAAGTCTAAACCAACTGTACTAGAAGTAATGAATATAGCAACAGAGATAAAACAACTGGAATTGAGATCTTTAGAAAAGGGCAATAGCAAATTACATAGAAAAAAAATGGGAATTGTGGGAACAATACATACACAGAAGGAACAAGGTTTAAAAGAAGGCAGAATTTGAATAAGCTATGTAATGGCTGACTGACAATGGCTGAATAGATTATAAGTGATGTATGACATTCTCAACTAAAATTATGTCAACATGGTTTGTGACGTATAATGTCTACAACTAAAATGATGTCAGTACGGTTTGTTTTCATTAATATAAATGTATGATTGCCTATATTATATGTGATAATTTAATAAAATAAATATGTTTCTTGTTTAAAAAAAAAAACTGCTGATGAGCATTTGAAATGTCTAAACCCTAGCGGATATAATCCCTTCCATCCCAGTAGTGACTTTTGGTGACTAACTATCCAAACACTAAACTGGGAGTAGATGAGTACTTCATCAAATTATGAACAAAAATTTTTAGATACTAGTCTACATAAGATATTTATTACAAGTAGTAGAGACATACTAGAAATAAAAATACTTCAAAAGGTGTTAAAGAACTTAAAAGACTGTTGAAGGCTGCTTTCACATTTAAAATCAATGCAAACAATTCATTTAAAGAAGGATACTAACCTTTTTAATTATAATGCCTTAAACTGAAATTTAAAAAAAGAATATGAGAAATGTAGTCTGGGCAAAAGTTGCATTTACTTCACATAGTGGATATGGATGGGATACTTCACATGGGTATTGTGCTACAGCCTTGAACTCTTAACTGAAAGAGGATATGTGAACTCATCACATACATAACACCCTATTACATAAAATAGTCATCTAAATATGCTATAGTGAGCTAAAAGAAAAAACATGTTTTCTTTTAGAAATATCCTACTCAACAAAAGGTGACTAAAAGTACGTAAGAAGTTGCAATGATTTATTGCTGAGACAAAATCTACCAAAACAGTTAATTGGACCTCTAAAGTTAGAACACACATACATACATATATAAATGAGCCATCACATCTGGCTGAGGAATTCAACACCCATTTTATATCTGTCACTGAGAGTCTTAATTCATTTGAAGCATTTCTACAAAATCACAAGACAAAGAAATTTCAGCATGCTCTTGGTTTGAAGTAAAAGAAAAAAAGAAACCGCCTGAATCTTGTGAAAAGAAATATAAGCATGTGTCTACTTTTTTAGTAGACTGTTAATAAAATCAGCAGTAGATACATTTTCATTAGTCATCTAATGTACCCAAGTGACTGAAAGGTATCTTTAGTTGTTCATGTTTACAGGAACGTTGACACATACTCAGTGTCTAACTATAAGCCTGATGTCCACACCAGAGAAATGTTCTGAAGCAATGCTTTCTAAACAAGTTATTTAACAGAAGATCTATCCTAAGTGTGTGGACATACCTCAACATGGTTTTATAAGTGGCTTTTTTACTTTAATAAACTTGATAGAGTTTAATACCTGTGTAAGCATGGCTAATGAATAGGGCTTAACAGTTAGGCTGGCATACTTGGACCTAGCAAAAGCAATAGATACATTGCTACATGAAGTTGTTCTCTTGCCATTAAATTCTCTTATTGAATTCAGGTGTGTGCCTTCTGTGGAAGGATGGGTGCCGGGCTGGCAACTCAACACCGTAAAACTGCACTGCCAATCATGAGCGGACAGGTGATCTGCTGTGGCGACCCCTAACTGGGAAAAGCCGGAAGAAGAAGTTGATTATCAAATGGAACTCAAAGGGCAGCAATCCAGAAGAGGGATCTTTAAAAAAGGGGAGGACTACATAGAAATGAATGCTAATTCTAGAAACAATACATGCAGAATAATCTTCAGGAGGAATGAGGTTTAAAAAAAGACAAACTGAGGAATTTTTGTAATACTGGACTGATGATAGTTATAAAGAAAGAAAACATGTATGATGTATGTGAAATTGAATAAAATGTTAATATGGTTTGTTTTCCCTTCTATTGGTGTATGTCTGCCAAGGTGTTGAGTGATAATTTAATAACAGTGTTAAAAAAGACAGCAATCCAGGGTTCATATCTAGTGAAATTAATGTCATTACAGGTGTGCCCCGGGGATTAGTGTGGGATTCTACATTTTTCATTCTATTTTCTGCCTTTCCTATGTCACCCTATGTACAGCTTATTAAATATGCAGATGAATGCCAAATTACAATAATTGTTAATGAGTACACTGCAAGTAGAGGAGAGCAATAAAAAAAAAATAGGTTTACAATTTAGTGTATTGAAATGTGAATAACTGTTACAAAAAATGTAAAGGATACAAACCAAAAAATGTAAATGATTTTGGGGAAATGTTCAGCAGAACACAACATCCAATACACCTCTGGATAAAGAAAATATATTTAAGGATTTTGGAATTTTGACAGACCATAAATTAAACTTTAAGGATCCGACAGACACACATCTACTGTCATGAAACAGGCAGGACTACTACAGAGGACTGTGATAACCAGAGAACCATCTCTTCTTATACAACTTTATACATCTCTCATTTAGCCCATTTTAGAGTACAATTCTGCCTTTTGAGTACATAATCTATGTCAGTTAGACTGTGCAGTGCAAATTTACATCAATACCACGTCTGAAACGTGTGACACATAAACCAAGGTTATACATACAGAATGTATTCATTACTACATGCAGAGTACTATGTGACAAGCTGTCTGGCCTGTAAGGTCAATGCATTGGAAATACTGCAACCTATGATGAACCGATGCATTCATCAATCAGACAGAGAGCGCATTATATGGATCATGTACTAGAATGCACATATGAAACAAAAAAAAAAAAGGAGGCACGGTTCAAAATTATTTTCTAGACTCTGCAACAAACTGCCTCATACAATTAAGACCATTAGCTTTTTTATATGTTTTTTAAGGAAAGGTTGGATTCAGCTACAGGTGCTAATAAATCTGTTACTGATAATACAGACCCAGTGTTCCTTAATGAACTTTGGAACTGAACACTGGTGTGATAAGTTATATTAAAATGTAACTTTCCTACCATAAGTCTTTCTTTTGTGGACAGTTTACAAGTTCGCCCACCAGTGTTCAGTTCCAAAGTTCATCAAGGAACACTGAGTCTGTATTATCAGTATCAAATTATATTAAAAAGTAACTTTCCTACCTAAGTCTTCCTTTGGTGGACAGTTTATAATTTCAGTTTTCTGTATAAACTAATACAGTCATATGACCAAGGGATACAACCAATTAAATATTAAACTATATAATTCCATTAAAAAATATGACTCATCACAACTATCCACAAAGACCACAACATATCATGCAACTCTCTAAAACAATTAACAGTATAAGAAGAGGTGAAAATCATATAGCATGTTCTTTGTCTTTTTGCATTAAGAACTGAAGTTCCTGCAGCCAATCGGACTGCTGTTGAAGGTACTGCTCTAGGGAAGTTTTAATGTCATCTCTAGTTTAATATCTCAGTCATACCTACACCACTTCACAGACTGCCCTAACTGTACTGTACTGTATACAACCATTTGTAAGAGTGACTAATGCTTAAGTACGTGTATGCATGCGTTATTTTTAAATATACCTTGTGTGTGTATGTGCACGCGCTTGTGGGATTCATTCACAAAAGACTGAATACTCGAAACAGAATCACAAACAAAACACTGAATGGCTGCAAAAAGCTAATCACAAAATGCTGGATATTTCCTTTCCACCAAAAAAGGCCTAGACCAGTAAACCCCAGCTTAAATGTAAGCTTAGTAGTGGTACTATTAGGGACAGGGTTCTTTGTAATGTAATATGAAGGGGTTAGAGGCAGGGTTAAGGTTAGCACAGGAGTGTGGTTGGCAGGGGAGCTTTGCACAAAACCTACACAACATTTAATCTATCTCCTGAACTAACACATATGCTAACCTTAACCCACAAACACTTGCACACACATACCAACTGCTACAACAGTCTTGCACATCTTCACAACTACCTTTTTTTCAAACATTAATTTTCCTGGACACGTCTAGTTACATACTCTGTGCAAAACTAAATTCAACCATATGTGTTTCACTCAAATGAGCATCATCTCTTTTTTATACCCTCAAAAACTTCACAACCAAACAAGGGAGCCCACAGGATATTTTGCAGAAGGATGCAAACCCAAAACACCCCCCCACAACCCCACCCCCTTCAAAGCATCACCCCCAACCCTGCCCCCTTCAACGCAAATTTATGAAAAACAATCTGAAAATATGAGGCAAAAATCTGGATTACTACTCCTCTGTGCAGATAACCTGCCTGCATTCTTCCCTTCTTTATCTGCCCATTCAAGAGTTCCAGGTAACAGATAAATAATCTATAACGCTGGATAAACTCTACTATACCAATATTTGGCTTACTAGTTTATAAGACTGAATCCTGTAAAATCAAAATTTCAAATCATTAACACATAACTATGTCTTTTCATACTCATTAACAGATAATTAACTCTTTCCTGATCACTCTCTGAATTTACTATACTATTCTGTAACTGAATGCACATTACTTAATGTTAACTGATAAAAAAATTAAATAAAAATACAGTAAGACATGGGAAGAAGATAATGTTTTATGATTTGTAAACTGCTCATAACTTGTCACATCCTAGAGAGTCTTATATGCAAAGCCATGGAATGTATCATAACTAATCTAATTAATTTTGATATCAAAAATCTTACCAGACATAATCCCTACCAGTCTGACTTTGTCAAGGGTAGACCCTGGCTAATGAATTTTGCAAACATCTTTGGTAGGATTACTCAGTCTACAGATTGTGGACAAGCTCTCCACACAGAGTGCCTTCATTTTGCCAAGTAATTTGATATCATACAGCATGTAAATAGAATAAGCAAGTTGAAAGAGCTCCAAATTGACTCATATGAGGTTAGGTGGATTGCCAACTGGCTTAGAGACAAGACTCCCAGAATTAGAGTTGGTGTGCATCCTCTGAGAACATTAAGGTGTCTAGTGGGCTTCTGGAAGGATCTGTGCTGGAAATCATGCAATTCATCACCTACTTCCTCAGATCTCCACTCATTAAATGAGGACCTTTGATTAACAAATTTCACATATGATTGTAAGCTGGGAGCCATTGACAAGTTACCCTCTGACATAATGCACTCAAGAAAGAGCTAACACTTTTTAATAGGTGGTGCACTAAATATCAGTTCAACTCCAAAAAGCACAACATTGCAGCATTTAACAAGCACCCCATAACTACAGCCTACAGCAGAGGTAAACCACCACTTAAAAATGCAAAGGGCATGAAAACATGGGCACTTAGGTGGACAGCCCCTTAGGTTTGTCCATCATTTTTCTGTGGTTAGGAAATCCTTTTGCCTTGCACAGCTTATCGCAAAAGGTATTTCTACCTGATCAAAGAAGTCCTCACATGCTTCCAGTATGCAGACTCACAGCTAAGCAGCTGAATCCTCTGCTCCAGTTCCAAGGTTTGAAATGGAAACAGTTTTCAATGCATCTTCCACTAAAAAACAGTTTCAGGTTCAATGAAAAGCATATTGCAAGTGGATATATGAAAAAAAGGCAAAAACAAACAAACAAAAAAAAGAGTAAATATCAAGAAAATAGTAACCCAGCAGCAGAGAAGCATACTATCTGGTGTCCCCTGTCAGTCACAATGTCCAGTAATATGGAGGTGGAAGAAAACAGACAATCTAATCAAGCCTTTCTACATTTAATATTAAAAGAAACCACAGAAGCCTCTAAGGATAAACAAGAGTATATGGGCAAAATGATTATGGGCATATGGATACAGAGAGAATATGAATCACCAATCTGAAGTAGTTTTGATGAACACAGATTAATGACGATGGAAGACTGAGCAAGGTATAAAAACCCGTGCTTCACAGGGTGTCCGAGATGGTCATATCAGGAGAATTACTTTCAGTTCATACAGCAGCAGTACTCCATGCAGACCAGTATCCCCTAGAGAAGATTAAGATACACAAGACACACACATCACCATGGAGGACCTGATCTGTCAATTACAAATCTCTCATGCTGTTATTGTCTGTCTGGAAGCCTTTAACTCAGGGAAGAAATACTTGTGATGAACTAGAAATTGGGCATTGTATTAAAGCTAGGTCATAGCAGGATCTTTGTAGATCATGATTTATACCTATACAATCTTACATCACAATTGTTGTCAGTAATCTGTGCCTGTAAGGTAAGGAGCATTAGGTGTAACTTGATACAAGCAGTAATTTGCAAAATGATGTTATAGTCTGGGTGAAAATCATATACTGATCAACAAGCAGCCCTGCAGGCAAGTCACGGAAGCAAAATACTGATTCTCTTCACCCCTTCATTGACCAAGGAAGCAGAACACAGCAGGCAAGAAGAACCCAGCCAGCAAAGGCAGCAATCATCGCAACTTGTCCCAAAAAGTAATTATTTCTCTTTACTTGTCAACAAGTACTGAGAGAAAAAGCACAAATTATACATGAGAAGTAATTTACGGCAAAGAATAAACAATGAACTTGAGAGTGTACCGAGGTTCAATATTGCCAGTTTAGTGCTCTCATCTTTTGTTGATAAATCAGGTACTTCTAACTTCATACAACTAGGAGAAAAAGTCAGCTATAGGATCTCTTTTCCTTAACTAGTTGACTGTTGGGCAACAAAATTAGACAAAATAGTATTATCTTTCTCTCTCTGTTTCTCTCTACAAAGACACACACACACACACACACACACACACACACACACACACACACACACACACACACACACACACACACACACACCTACCTCTTAAACACACACGCACACACCTATACAGCCTACTTCCACCTGGCCAAGTCTTTGATATCATTCCCCCATTCGGGTATCATTGATAAACTCACCAAACTAGACATCAATCTGTATAGCACTAGGTGGGTTGTAAATGGCTCATGGACAGGACCCACAGAGTGATAGTTGCAGACTCCAAGTCAGACTTTCAGACGGTCACGAGTGGAGTCCCACAGTGCTCGGTCCTTGCCCCCCTCCTGTTTGGCATCTACTTCTTAGAAGTTCAGGCCAACACAGAGGGACTCTGGCTGACCAAGTTCGCTGAGGGCTGCAAGCTAGGAGTTGTTATCCACTCCCCAAGTGATGCAACCATCCTACAAAAGGGCCTCTCTGAGACCAAAGACCTGTGCTGGAACCATGGCATTAAGCTTAATGCCAACAAATTCTTTTATCATTCCCTTCGGTAAAAACTCAGTTCCCACGAATTACCATGTAGACCAGACACCTGCAACAGCTGGAGAGGCTACAAAGGTACCTCAAAAAAAGGATCCAGGGCCTCAAAAACATGTCCTACATGGACAGACTCAAGAAACTTCAGCTGTTCTCGGTTTCTTATCATCTACTTAGAGGTGACCTGTGCTTGACTTATAAGGCCATGTCCGACCCAGCCCTACTTGAAATGCTACACCTAAAGAAATCCCGATCCCCTCATGCCACACGCTCCAGAGATCACAACTTCATTACCACAATCAACATAACATGCTGGAGGGACAGGTTCATCTCCCAAAGGCTGCCCATAGTCTGGAATAAGCCTCCCATTCATGTCAAGCAGAGCACCTCGCTGGCCCTCATCAAGAGAAATCTTGATGAGAGGATTAGTAGTTTACCCCAGGGATCACTCCAGTTGCCCTATTGGACAGAGACAGTGTGAACTAACTTCAGGTGGCATGATGCCAGGGCAAAGTTTTGGGGCTAGGCTTGTTAAGGCTCCAGGGCAATTAGCCTAGTACACATTATGAACAACCTTCTATTTATGTAAAGATTTATATAAATGCATACATACATAGAAAAATATACAATCCATGTTTGATTAACATTACTTAAAAAAATAAGATGCTTTAAGAACTGGGAATCGCTACTGTTTGATTAACATTAATTAAAAAAATAAGACGCTTTAAGAACCGTGAATCAACTGACGAGCTACTAGAAGCCAAGGTACTGCAAAATCACAAGGTTAGGAAAACTCTAAGTTCCACCATTTTATGTGTGTGTGGCTGTGTGTTGGGATGTGTGTTTAGCTATGTGTGCAATATTAATGTAGTGTATTCTGTGTTTCTGTGTACCATTTGTGTGTGTGTTCCAAGTACCTGTCTTCAGCAAGATGTACTGTCTCTCAATTTAACATTTTTTTTTTCTTTGTTAGCAAGAAACCATCTAGCAGCAAGCACCATTTATTTATTTAGTTTATTTATTGCGGTAATACACTGATCACAATAGACCATCTGAAGTCACAACTCTATTAAAAACACTGACCATCTTACAAAAACCCTACATTTACTTCAAATAGTACAATTAAACTTGTGTAATAACAGACCTTTTATTTAAAACATACCCACACCGAAAACAAAACATATAACATTCTATATACTTTACAGTTTTCAACGCAGAGATGACTAACAACTGCAGTGCATACTCTGCAAACAGTATGACCATGTTCTACTTAGTCCTTCAGGCGCTAACTGTAAAAAACTGAAAAACACTCTTCTTTTACTGTTTGCAAAAATCATATTTTCTTTTGATGAAGCCAAGTATCTACCTTTTTACCAGTTCTCTAACGGACTCTATGCTAGCAGGAGTACAGACAGGTAGATGCAGCCTCTCTACTCATCCTGGAAAGGGCACAAGCCGAAGGCTTAATTTCTGTAAAATGAAATGGACCATTCACCCTTATGCTATACAGTTAATATAAATAATCACTTTAACATAACTGATAAAAAAATTGACATTTTCAAATGTGTTTGCTTTCATAAATTGAAAGCTTTCAACTCCATGTTAAATCTTTTCTTAATCTGAGCTTCAAAATTATGCCTTGCTGTTTCCCAGTGATGCCAGTTGCATCTTGTTCTTTTTCATCCTCATTAAGGAAAACACATATTATACCATGCGAACATCGCAAACCCGACAAACGTGCATGCTGATTGGCTAATCCAACCAGCGTGCAAATAGTAAATCCTACAAGAAACAACGCAAAAAGTCTGGTCGCTAAATATCATGCGGCGAGCAAATAAACAGTAAAGTAAAGTAAATCTAATACCCAAAACACACAACAATTTAACGAAAACACAGAAAACTAACCAATTTCCATACTACACTCCTCATTCCCTCACCTCGAACACTAAAAAAATAAAAAGTCATGCAGTCGCAAATACATCACACACACACTACATAACCACCACTTATAACACAATAAAACCAAGCATTCTCATAAAACCATTCACTTACCTATATTCCCTACAATACCTATACACAGACAACTCCAAAATGTACATACTAAAACACACCACACATCCCTCACAAAGTCAAAACACACACCATACCAAACGTCCACATCAGCATACATCTAATAAAAGCGCATACAACACCACCATCTAGTGACCAAATAGTAAAAGTACATATTTTAAAAAAATTAATACAAATTAAAACTACACCACATTTCAACATACCTATAACTACTAAAACATAACTACACGTTATAAACTTCTACACTGCTTAAACTATATTATACCAAGCACCACCTAGCCCTTTCCTAACATTTCCTGAAAAACTAAAAAATAACATGTATTTAAATTAAAATAGAAATAAAACACAAACTGAAAGTGTGGACTATTTTATCTCACAAAAAGTGGAAGAATACAAAAAAATTAAACAAAAACATAAATAACAACAATACAAACATAATACAAAACAAACTAACACCATGGTATAATAGCAATAACCCACTTCTGGGTGTGGGTAATGCTGGATTTACCCACGGTTGTCTTTGTTTGGTCCCTCGGGACCAAACCACGCAAACTGTGGGTAAATCCAGCATTACCCACACCCAGGCGTGGGTTATTGCTATATTAAGTACAGTACACAAACACTCCTGTTTGGCTACCAAAGCGAAAACAAGATGGCTCCTGAAAGCAGACTTAGGGATACAAGGCAGTTTCTCATATAAAGCTAGATGAAAACAAAGCTGCTAGAGAACTCTCAATTATTTCATTTCATTTGAGTCATCTGGGGGCAGAACAGGTAAATAAACCAACTCACCTGTTAAAAAAAAAACATCCCATCCTCCCTTTCCGAGCTCCAGGCACCTGTAAAGCCACAGTTACATGAATAATTTTCCATGCTACTCACTTCCACATTCGTCCACTATCCAAACGTCCTCCGGAATTCAAATTCTCAGTAGGCGTGAAGGACGAAGAAGTAAACTATTGGTTGCACAGACACAGAAAACAAAAACAGGTCGCAAACACCTGCTGCGTCTGTGTGAATGGAAGGGATGCAAAGGGCGTTCTTAAAGAGGAACGCCCTTTTAAAAAAAAAAATTTTTTTTTTTTAAGTTAAAATTTCTCGGCCAGCAGGTACCAGGGGGGTGCAAGTGCACCCCCTTGCACCTGCCTGCGGGCACCCTTGCAACCAAATAATGAATGCAACCTTTTCAGTTATATATATACACACACACACACACAATGATATGTTGGTACTGTTGACTGCTCATTTTATCAATGGGTTGTAAAGCTGTCAAACCCCTAAAAATCATGTCAGTGTGCGTTACAGTTGGCCTATGTATCGGTGACCTTGTTTTGGGCATCATAGTTGTACGACTGTGGAGTTTCTATATACAGGTAGTGGTGTATGGGGTGCAAAGCCCTCATGTTTAGTGTATGGTGTATTTTGGTACATTTAGAGGGTTTTATAATTACTTTTTATGCAGCTATTGTGGGATGTTTGGATGGCAAATGTCTACTGTGTTTGACCTGCAAATGCATTGATTTTATTTATGGTTTTGCAGACTGCTGTATAGAAGATAATTGTGAAGCATTCAGTGTTTATTAGAGCCCAGGAAGTGTTCTGATTCCTTTTTTGATGGGTAAAAGTTTGATTGTTTTACTCTGTCAATTTCAGCATTTACAATGCACTCTGTCAAAATGTATGCAATCACGTGTATACGCATCTGTGTGCATGCGTATGTGTACATACATACACAAACACATGACACACCTGACAGATCACCACTGACAAGAGTAAATCTCTCAATTTGTAGCTGCCCTCTTCCAATGGCAGTGGGATTAAAGGAGCAAAACTCTGACGCTGCCTTCTTCCACTGGAAGTAGGATTCTAGTTATTCAGACAAGGACTTGATCTTGGGAGGCTGAGACTCAGACAAACACTATCTAAGGCCTTCTTGGCCAACAAGACTGAAGATGATGCATGCTAATCTTTTCTGAGAGAAACTTCAACATTCAAGAAAAAAGAGAAAGGCAAGCACACAGGTGAACGTTCCTGTTCATTACAGCAAGAACTTATTCTTCTTTGACCTACTGCTGGGAGTAAGGATCCAACAACACTTGAAATGAGAATCTCATGACAGACTGCTTCATAGGGGAGGAAGAAATAGATGTTCATGCTCTCTATTAAAAGCAGAAGCCACACTATGCCAAGAACAGCAATAGGGTGCAAGACTAGAAACAAGTGTAGCAGAGAATCTTGGCTCTGTAGCCACTGGTACTTAACATTTCACTGAAGGAGACTCAAATGCAGACAGGTCAAAATAACCCCAAATTTATATTGGTTGTGAGCTCCAGGCACACAAATGAAGATGCATACCTGGAAACAGCATCATACAGACACCCAGAAAAAGTCTGTCAATCAAGTCCTTGACCTCTCTCTGAAGCATCAAAGGGAAGAAAGATCTGGCAAATAAGTACAGTTCAGAAATATTCCAATAAAAGTTATGATGTGCATCAGAAGTGGGAAAAACAACTCTCAGTTTTTGTACCTTCTCCAATCAAGTGAAACTATGGAAGAATTCAAGCTAGTTTTGAAACAAGGAATAAGTGGGACAAAACCACCAACAGACAGTCATCCAGACATCAAGGCATAACATTTCTCTGTTATAAAGACTCCAATATGACTAGATACTTAGTGAATACCCTGGAGATAAGTGAGGACCAAAAAGGCAGAAAATCCATACTCAAAGCACTAATCAGGCAATAATAAGAGAACTTTCTAACAAGGCTGCCTGATCCTAATATACCAACAGTTATCAATCATAAATAAATAAATAATTTATTATGCTTCTCAATTGAGCCACCAGCACTATTGCTTGAACAGTAAATACAAATAACTTAATGTTGACTAAAACATCAGAAATTCAGAATGAGTAAGTGTCCACTCAAACCCTGAAAATGACAAAGAAGTGAAAATAGTACCAGGTAGCTCCTTTCCTATACGGTACTCTACATATAGTTCCCCCAAAGAGGAAAGTGTGGGATTGAATGTATCATTATCTGGTCGATCAGAAAAGGATGAGGGGTCAAGGAGAAACCACCAACTCAATGGCATTCTTGAATCAGTGTTAAACCCAAAGAAAGGAGTTGTGCAAGTAAACTTACCGTACCAGTAGACTGTTCTAATAGATCACTGTTGCAGTGGCCTAAGCTATATGGGTTCCTACTCCTCATGACCAGCATGCTTTTCAAAGCTTCTGTGCGCCTTCCACGTGTTTCAATGGTCAGGAGCTTGAGAAGAACTTCACAGAAAAGACAGCTGGAGTGCAAATTTTCTCAGAACATTTTTTTTGTCTGGGAATGGAAGCAACAGCCCTGAAAGAACAAAGCTAGGAAACAATTCAACAGTAAACTACATACAACAGGGTGTATAAATCCACAACCAGGCAACACGAAACAAAAATAGCCAAAATAAGGGAGATGGACTTAGTGGAGGCTTACTGCAACTATGATCTACAGAAACATCTACTATTATGGTAAATTTTCTTTAACTGTATTATGGTTCAACATAATTCAACATAATACAGCAGCAGCCTAAGCTATATGGGTACATTACATTGCTTAGAAATCTAAAACAGGGAGGAGGCCGATAAAATAAGACTCCAAGAGCCTCGGGATAATGGTCTTAGCAGTCTGTACTGGACTTTGAAAAGGAATCTAGTTTGTAATGCTCTGTAAAAGATTGTACATTAGATCAAGTTGCAGTCACTAGAATACTTCAAGTCCACCCCTTTCCAAAAAGTCAGAAAAAAAGCCAAAGTACTTGTGGAATGAGCCTGCCTGGAAGTGGTTTGTTACAGTGTGTATAACAAAATGAAATACCATGAGATAGCTTCCTGGAAAGTCAGTTTTTGCAAAGGTTGTCCTTTTCTCTTACTTTCATATGAGACAACCAGCTGATCCTGAAAGCTCAAATCTTGTCTAGGAAATATTTGAGCTGCCTGTGGACATCTAGAGCATGAAGAATCTTCTCTCCTTTATTCTTGGACTCAGAAAACAGGGAGATGAACAGTATGGCTTAAAGTACACTGAGACAGCTTTAAGAAGGAAGGGTTGGCTCTCAAACCCTGTTCTTGTGAAAAATTAGGTAGGGTTGACTCAGAATCACTGCTTGTAACTGAAACGCTCTCATAGAAGTCATCAGAGCAACGAGTGAAACAGTCTTCCATTATAAGAACCCCAACTTAGCCAAATGAGCTAGTTCAGCTGGAGAAAGTAAGCTTTTCAAGCATACAGATTAGATCACAAGGATGAAGCCACCCGTTTCCCAGGTGGACATATATGCAACACCCCTCTCAAAAACTGTTTGTGTATAGTTGGAAAGAGGAAGATGAGCAGAAATGGCCAACAAATGCAACTTGATAGAGGCATAAGATAGGCCACTGGACACTAACTTTCACAAATAATCAAGAACCGTTGGCAGCCTTAACTGAATAGGGTCCTAATTTCTGTACTGGCACAAACTAGAAAATCTTTTCAACTTGCACATATACGATTTTCTAGTACCAGCTTTTCTTCACTTCCTTTACCACCTCCTGCATGACCTTAGGAAAAAAGCTGCCTAAAGGGTATGAAAATTCTATCATCCAAAGCAGTTAGATAGTTTTCAGGTTGGGGTGCATTAAAAAAACTGGCTTGTGCGAACAAATCCAGACTTTGTGGAAAAGCTTGTGGTAATTGAGCTTGGCCAGATTAAAAAGAAGGCTGAAACACTTTCCTGGGCCAAAAGGAAATCTTCACCACAACTTCTGGAGAGTCCTTCTGGATCTTCAGAAGAACCCTGTATATTCACAAAAAGGCACATAGAAACATTCTCTTCCATCGGAATAAGAACGCATGTCTTCCATGCCTGTTTGCAAGGAGTCCTGGAAAAGAATTTCTTTAGTTTGTTTTTGAAATAATGCCCACAGATCAATTCTGATGCATTTCTACAGCTGAATCAATTCCTGAAGACCCCAGGATGTATTTTCCATTAGTAGGGCTTTGTTCTGTTCCTCCCGAGCTTGTCTGCAATAATCTTTTGATCTGATAGAATGTATGATGCCTGAAGAGCCAGACTGAACTGAACTGAAATGTTAACTTCCCAGGCTATCATAGATTTCTGCAGACTGGTAAAATCTTGGCGCCCCTTGCTTATATATCATATCAAGGTAGTGTCATCTGTACAAATTTAGACATACCTCACAGTACTGTTTTCTGTGTAAATTTGCAGTGGTCCTGAAGACTAGAGATGATTTAAGGCTTTCATAGCACTGATCCCTGCCTACATCTCAAACACTTATATGCTTCTGACTGTCATGAGGATTCTACAGAGCTTGCACTTTTAACCTTTTTGAAATCACTCCCCACACCAGGTATTTTGTATCTCTAGTGACAGACTGTAGGGGGTTGGAAGGGGGAATGGGAGACCTTGATTACAAAACATCTAGTCTAGCCATCATTAAACCTCACACTTTACAAATTCCAGCACTCAGATTTGAAAGGACAAAGGGCATGATGCTTAGTCCAGACTAATATGTGGAACCACTGTGTTTTCCTCATGTACAGTCTGGCTAGGATAAGTTTCATAATTATCTAAAATATGCTCCACAAACATCTGGGAAATTAGCTTGCAGATACGCAATTTTGATAGAAACTCAAGAACTGCTAAAACACCTGTACTTTACAGGAAGAATGGCTCTTCCAAGAACAGACATCCCAAAAATACAGTTCTGTAAGAAGGGATAAGAGAAGACTTCTGATCATTGATTTAAAAACCTAGACTAAGTAGATGATTCTGAACAGCTACTGAAAACTCTTGAAAGCTGGCAAAAGTCTGCAAAGATTAAACAATCATCCAAGTATGGAAAAATGCGAATGTCTTGAAATCTGCAATAAGCCTTGACTAGGCCTAGACACTTTGCAAATACCTTCAGTGCAGTGGAAAGTCCAAAGTGTAAACAAACAATTGATAATGTTAGCCAGACACAGCTGCTTATCTTATGAAACACCTGAAAATTCATGTCTTTCTTGCTTGAAAAAACAGAAGGCAAAGGAAAAGAACTAATGAGCTCTAGTAAATCTTCTCTGTCTGTGGAAACAGAAATGAGAGACTGAAAGGTTTTTCTCACTTTGTTCACTATTCCTGGGAAATTCCCATGAAAAAGGACCAACTCTCAGAAGGCCTAATAATCCTTCATGCAAGATCCCTATAGCAGCTAAGTGAAGAACATTTCACCTGCCCCTCTCCTGAGACCAACAAGAGTGGTTCTCCCTTGCCTGCATTTGGTATCCCTACAGTCGCAGAGGGTGTGGCCATTCCTTGCTCATTGGTGGTTATATTTGCTACACCAAAAGAGCTGTTAGGAAAAATATGGGTGGTCTAAGGAACAATGAGTAGTTACAGCACAGACACCCATCAGCTGAGACACCAACAGGAGCCTGACTAGCACTCAGAGACTTAACTGTTTTTTTTTTTTTTTGGACAAGAGAAGGTAAGACCATGGAGACTGATGGTTGCTCCACAGGTAACTGAAAAAAAAGATCTCAAAGTCAGATAACACAGGCTGGACGAGTTGGTAACAGTTAAGGTGAAAAACAAGTGGTAATGAGGTAAGTAAACTACTGACAGTCCCCAACAAGCAAACTACACAAGTAAACAAAACCTAACTAACCTTTAGGCAAAAAATAAAATTTTCTGTGCAAAATGTTCACATAACTACTTACACATAACACTTCATCAGAAATGTAAATGATCATCCTAGAATAAAACATTTCTTCCCAAAACAGTACATTTTGGATAGAAAACATGGGGGGGGTAGGTATGTATGTATGTA